>NW_008592761.1:111748-123008 GCF_000691845.1 Merops nubicus
TACAGGTTTTGATAGCTAAAATCTTTATGATTTCACAGAAAAGCAGTAAGAGAAAATGGGAGACACGTGGTCCTTCTGCTTTCTCTCAAGTACAGCCACAGTTTTAGTCTTTTTAAGTCAAAGACCTGGTTAATGGTTCTTGTAGAGCAAAGCAGAAATTCCATCTCCTTCTCACAGTTGTTTACCATGTTCTTTTTTTCTGATGGAATGCTTCCTTTTGAAAGTGTTGTTGAGAGGGGGGAGATGGAGGGGAAATTGGGAGATGCCAGAAAGTGTAGAAGAGTAGTTTGTGGAGTTAAAATATCCTAGTAAAGAGCATCAACAGCTCAAATATCAGCAGGGACAGAAAAAGTGAACAGGAGTACGTAGAGCCAAAGAAAGAGACTGCAGTTGTTGGAGAAAAATGGGTTGCAAAAAGCAAATTTCTTTGGCCCCTATGGACCAGAAAAATACTAGACACTTGGCTGCCAAGAACCAAGGAATACTTGGGTATGTTCAAGGCCAGTAAGGAGGTTGTAAGAGGTCAGGTGGGGACTGGAAGGAGAGGGGGGGAGGGTCTGCAACATCAGGAGTTTCTGTAGGGTAGATCTGAAGGATCTTGGTATACCAGAGGTGAGGAGGTGCTGTGCTGGTCTGGGGAGAATTCACTGCTGTGGAATGGGACAGTGTAAGTGAATGCAGAGAATTTTTGCATATTAACTCGGACAGTAGAAGAGATGAAGATGTGGAAGACACAGCACCTCTGGGAAGGGGGAAGGAATCTTTTTAGCAAAGGTTGATTTGGACAGATGGGGAGTGTGGGGGAGAGTCTCGAGAGGAAGGCAAGAAACCTCTATGGCATGCTACAAGCTCAGCTTACAGAAGCTACAGAGTGTGTGACCCTCTTGTTAACTTCATTTCACAATGTTCCCTGCATGTTTTGTGTGGCTTCCAAGTAATGCATGACATCAGCAGTCTTAATAAAAACCACCTGCTTGGTACATTTTATGTTCAACTCTGTTAAACTTTCCTAGTCCAAAATATTCTGTGCTATCTGGAACAGGAGTATAATTAGTTTTCTCTAAATTTGCTGAGCTTTGTTAAATGAGTTCTTTCCTTAAGGAGAAAAATGTGAATTTATAGACTTTATCCCTACATATTTGAAAATCATCTTTCAGCTGTTCAGCTTTGTACACTGGTAAATATATCTGTCAAAATTAACTCCTGATCCTCCTCTTGAACCTATTCTACTTCTAGAATATGTTCATAATCTATGATTCAAGAATGAATGAATGACTCCTGTGCACTATAGGATGTGAATGGCCAAAGATCTAGAGGGAGGAATGTTCAACACACCCCAGAAGGTTTCTTTAAGCTTCAGGTTGCCTGGATTCCTTCAAGTCGGACTAGAAGCTGTGTTTAGACATCCCTCAGCATGAGGAAGAAGCTGCTGTGGAGCAGAGGTAATTAATATCAGCAGTTAAACCAGCTGCTTCAAAAAAATGAGTAGCATTAAAAATAATTGCTTTGCTTTCCACTGTTGTGCTCAAGAAAGTCTCAGGTTGTGATGTTCCTACCTATTAAATATAAGCTTAATATCTCTCAATACATAACAAAAGATAAGGAGGACCACTCTTTTTCCCTGGACTACTTTGGAAAATTTATTCCAGGTTTTGTTTAGCTGTGTCAGAGGTTCATGAAGTTCTCGGTACTGAAGATACAGGTGCAAGAGCCTGTCTTGTTTGAGAAGTTTAAATTTTCATGTAGAGTCACAGCCAGAAGTCAGAGCCTCTTCCTTTTGCTCCCTTGCTCTCCAGTTTAACCTATATTAGTGACTAAAGAGTGCTTGCCTCAAGGTACATTTTCCATTCTGAGTGAATGGAGCCATTTGCAGGAGGTTTTTGAACCTTTTTGTTTTATAAAAAGTCAGGCACAAGGCCAGTTTCTGAAAACTTATTTTAGGACAAGGAAAGAGGTCACAACCCTGAAGCTTTGCTGTTTAAATCAACAGAACTTCTTTGGAATCTAGCTAGAATAGATACATAGAATCTAAATAAATGAGGAGACATGGGCTCTGCTGGTTGTGTTGCAAATTTTCCAGTGTGCTTTTTCTGAACAAGCCAGAAGAAGGTTTGCCTGAAGGGACACACGAATATGGAGCACATTAATAACTTTTAAACATAGAAGTTCTCTTTTTTTAGGAGACAAACCTAAAAAGACTAAAAGGTAGTAGAGACAAGAAGGTATGAGGTTGACCCCTGTGCACTTTCAGTAGGATGTGTGGCATGGTGGGGAAGTCGGGTGGTCTTTTGAGACTTTTGGGCCCTCCTTGAAATCTGCTGCCAGAGCTCAAAATTTCAGGTAGTGAAGTCCCTGTGCCAAGCGTAAAACACGGGGCTCAGACTGGAGGTGAAAAGTGGATAAGATTCCATTTTCCTGGTTTCCTTTGAATTACCTGCAGTGAGGAGACAGATAACATCCCTCTCTCTGAATTAGGATTTCTCGTTCAAGTCTCCTGGAAAAAAAAGTGAAATAAATGGAACTTTGTTTATACTTCATAGTCATAGTAAATACTGCTCTCCTTTGCTGCCTTCTTGCAAATGTTGATGTCTTTTGGACTCTTCTGAGGACAGGCCATGAGGGCATTACCACACTTAGTACAAAACAAAAAAATAAATCTCTGCAGCTAAATGCCCCAGACCTCTTGAGACACACACTTTTTGATCTAGTTCTTCACCTTTTCTCCCTTATTTTCACATTTAGATATGGATAGCTGTAACGTAAAACAGAGGCTTATATTTTTGTCTTCTTAGGACATGAGAAAGGGCACAGAGCTCTGTTTCAGCAGCTGTTCTCAGAGGCCAGTGTGCTAACTGTATTTATTTATTGGTGGGTTGTTTTGGTTAGGCTATTTTTTTCCCCAGTATAACTTGTTGCAATTCTGCTGTAATCAGTGGAATTGCTTTCCCTTTCTTACACCAACAAAGAGATTGGCCAAAGAGAATTTAATGGATTATTCCCTTTTGACCTCTGAATTCCCCAGGTTAAGATTTTTTCCTACATGCTTCTTCCATTATCATCTAGCTCCAAATGCATCCTCTTGCTATGTGAAACAGCAGAAGTATATGCCATTTGTTTTCTGAAGACTTGAGCCATAACCCTCAGAAATAAACTTGCTGCTTCTCTAAACCAGAAGCCACTGAAGAAAATACATCTAGATCAATAATGAAAATATATTGTAGTAAAAAAACTGCAATTTTTTTTTGGCAGCAACTGCAGTTTCTAATGCTTCCTTAATTTTCACCTACACGTATCTGTAGTGGTGATTAATACAGTGAAATATGCAAAAATCGCCCATTTAAATCTGACTTGCATGAAGAGGATTCCCCTGAAGTGGTATAAAGTGTTCCAACATTCAGATCTAAACTTACTTTTGTAATGCAAATAAATATTACTCATGTATGTCTTCACTTCTCAAATTTCCAGTAGTTCTGGAGGAAGAATTTTCATCCACGTGGAAAGATCATCTTTCTCTGCAAAAGTTTAGTCATGGCAAGAGCAACTGTATTTCTTATGAACAATAGCAAAAATGTGTTACTTGCCCCTAGATTAGAAAAATCTCAAAATGAAGACTAACTCCCCTTCTCATTTTCTGTTCAAATTGTGAAACTGGCCTGAAAAAAATTTCTTTTTTTCCTTTCCTGTTTAAGTCATTCTGATGCTCTGTGTTATGATCAGGAGTAAGAGGTCCTTCTTCAAAAGTGAGAATATGAAATGTGAGTTCCCTTGATTCCAGGTGTTCAGACCATAAGATAAACGTCATGGATATCACAATAAATCCCAGAATCAAGAAAAACAATGAAAAAGCTGGGCAGAAATGCACAGATGGAAAGAAGAGCTTGAGAGCTGGTAAAGTTTTTACTGACCTTTCTTCTGCTCTTTGTCATGTGACAGCTGCTAACATCAGGTGGAGAGAGCAGGGGGCAGCATATTCACCCTACAACAGCTGGAGCCCACGCAGTTACCTGGCCTCCCTGGTTCTCTGCTTTTGGGTCTCCACAGATAACACAGGGAATAAAAGTACTAATTAGTATATGAGTATTTACTAGATGATAGTGTATAGCCACCTCTAAAATTGTTACTTAGGCATGCTACTTTTTCAAGAACAGGATAGTAGCTCCTAAAATTTCTCAGGAATCTTGTAGTGATGCTCTGTGTCCTGCATATCAGTCTGCCAAAGCAAGAGATCTTCCATTAGTGTGTATCTTTAGTAAACACAGCTATTTGGGTTCTGCTATCCATCCTTTTTCATAGCAGGTTTGTTGCATAAAGACTGGTTTGTTGGTTTTTTTTTAAATAAAAGACAAAGACAATGTTCCACATAAACATTTCGGAGACAATAGACTGAGGTTGTAAACACATGCTTGTGACCTTGTTAAGACAAAGAGAATTTTGGTTTGAGAAGAGGAAAAGCTTGTGATCAAGCAAACACAGTCATAATACTGAAAAAAGGAAAACCAAAAATTGTCAGTATAATTATTTTGGGAGTTTTGCTTCTCTGTCCTGCCCAATGCTGCCTCTTTGTGACAACGTTTATTTCAGAAAAGAACACACAGTTCAACCTAACTGAAATCTAGAAGTGTCATAACTCAGGAAAGCTTGTGTAAATTTTTTACTTATTATGTTAGTCAAAGGAACAAAACTACAGAATTAATTTGTGCAATCTAGAATTTCTACAAAATGGAAATTAGTGCAAGCACTTCCAAGTATCATGAAAATGGCTGCTCCTTGAAGCATCACAGATATGATGATTATTCTTGTAACTTAGTTCCTATCAGCCTAGAAAGACATATAAAATGTATGGTGAAGTTATAGCAATTCAGCATTATTCCTGTTACTAATTAATCCTACAAGCAGCAACAAAGATCATTGAAAAAGTCATTTAGTGGCTCCAGCTTTCTAACATGGCATTTCAAATAGATGATGTGTAAATATTTGATTGTTTATTTTCTGGCCTATTGTTATTATCAGTATTGTGTTACTTTCCATCATAGTACCTGTAATGAAGATAGTATATGTACATAAAACTGTGCCTAGACAGAGCCAGGGACAGCTTGTATATGTCAGTGTTCATTTTGGTTAATCAACCAGCTGGTCTTTGATCCTAATTCCTTATTCTCCCCCTTTTTCTCCCCAGAGCAAGAGAGACACTCATGCTTCCTGACTGACTCTATGAAGATGTAGATGATGTCATTCTAGTGGCCAGATGGCCTCACCACAAAACCCACTATGTCAGCCTTAACAGCCTCAGAAGGGAAGCTCCTGGCCTCAGGACTGTCCCTTTATAGCCAGTAAGAAAGCACAGTGTTACATGCAATTTCAGAAGCTGACCTGAAACTTTGCAGGCAGCACATGTTTTATAGGGAGGGCTATTCATTCACCTGACACCTTTAATCAGTGGCTTCTTCCTTATAGACCAGTATGAAAGAATAACCAGTATGAAATAATATGTAATAAAGTATGAACTGAATAACCCCATTGGTGTGCACAGCTGATGCAGGGACTCACAACACCGTGCTACTACCTAAAGCACAAACACCTGCACCCCTGCCATCCTGAATTTTTGATGCAACTTTTGTTTTGACCTATCATAACAGAACTAGGTTTTTGTGTACATGGGTTTTACCTTGCCCTAGCTCTTGTAATTCTTTTTTGTATATAGGGCAAACACATCACATTAAGAAACAAAATTAAATGCAAGATGAATCAGAGTCACTAATGGAGAAGGAAGGCAAATGGAAATAAAGCACAAAAATGCAGTGGGAAACTGTTCCTACTATTCCTATCCCTGTAATTCTAGCTTGTTTTCCTTAGATATTGAATTATATCTTCAGCTACTATACTTTAACTCTGTTTCACTGACATCAACCTTGTTCTGCTGCTGTTAACTTACAGAGGCTCAAGGTTTGGCCCAGAGAATTTGCCCAGCCCTCAATTTAACAAAGGCTTTTCCTCTTTTAAAATTTATGCTGAGCGTTGGTGTGAAGATGCTTTGGAAAGAAGAGCTTCTGACAGACCTTGATTAGGTTACTGCCAAATTAGTTCTTTTTTTAAGGGAGCCTTAGAAGTTTTAACTGTGGTATTCCTAAAAAATCCTTGAAGTGAAGTACTAGTTTTATGCATTTTTTTTTTTTTTTTGCTTTTCAGAAAGGAAGGAGTAGTTATGGCTCAACCACAGAACATAAGATGTTTGTTTAAAAATATAGATAATACGATTTCTGCAATCCAAATCCCCATTTAATGAGTATACAATATGTGTTTTCTAGCCTGCTTTGCTGGTGATGTGTGACAGAAGCTTAAGTTGTTAATGAAATCCATCCCTAAAAGAATAGGTGACAAGGCAGTGTCAGATTTAATTCCTATTCCATGAGTCACTTCATTTTCACATGTCACTTGATTAGACACACTGGTATTTTAAATGCATTGCAAATTTAATCAAAGTCACCAAATAAGATACAATGTTGAAATTACATCCAGAAAAACATCTGGGACTATGGAGTGGGAATTATTCTTGCATAAAAAATAGGGATTTTATATTTTATTAAATTAACTAAATAAACAAAGGAATATTGAAGCTCCTCAAAAGTTCATATGGAAGGTCAACTCATGGCATTTCCCAGACTGCAAATCAATGCATTGATCTTGAATAGACTTGTGTATTTGGTAATTTCAGGGATGACGCCACTGGACTTTTTCCTGCATAGTTTGTTGAGAGTATTCAGATGAGACGAAGAAGACTAATCCCATGGGTAAAGTGATTCAGAATTGTGTTATCAAGTCTTGGAGGGCTAAATGTTCAGTGTTGCAAATTTTATTCACATGGATACATTACCCTTTGAAGAAAAAGCTTAGAAAGGAACAAGTTCTTGAAGTGAGGTTGGTGATACAATTATTGTGTTACTATCAAGATATAATACCCTGAATGTTCCTTATGATATGTTCTTTAGCTTCCTGTAGAATATATAATCTTCGTCATGTTTATAATATGTACTCGCTTCTCTTGAAATCAAGCTCCAAAAAATTACTTCACCCCAGACGCACTCCAAATGGAAAACACACCAGCCTTTGATAACAGCAAGGAAAATCAGAAGACACAAAAGTTCAAAATTCTGTTTGGGTGGCAAGATAATTTCAAATATTCAGAAATTAAATTCTCATTAAATTAAATCCATAGTCCATTCTACATTATGGATACCTTTCTACTGATTTTTTTTCCCAACAATTTATACTTAAGAAGTAGAGACTGAAGAGATTAAAGTATATCAGAGCAGTATAATATATATAATTTTCTTTCTTACTATGCATGGAATCTGTACTTATATTTAAATATCAGAATACCATTAGAACAAAATTTGTAAGCTGAAAACATCACAAATCTCATCTTTGGCATTGCTTAATGAAATCTCAGGTGTGTGTGTTGGAAGAAATAGATTGACCAGGTTATGTAAAAGAAAAGATAAAATTAATTGCAGCTGACTGTAGAAAAACTTGCATTCATTATTTATGAAACAGGTTATCACACTGAGAGAGAGTTATATTAATCCTAGATATTTCTGAGCAACTTTTTGAACCTTACAAAAAATCCTACTCCCTGTCTGTCAATATGTTTGGCCAGGATCATCTTAAGTTTTTGTGCTAGAGACATTTTCTTGATTTGTCTTTTTCATTATTTTGGAAATAATTTACACTATCTCAGCTTTATTAGGTTTCAACATTTAAGTGTGAACAGGGAAACCAACAGTAAGTCTTGAACTGGTATAAATCAGTAATAAGAGATTTCTTACACTACCCACTCTCTTACTCTACAGAATTTGTTGTTGCATTTTACATTCAGTGAGTGCCTGTGCTGTGCCTTAGCCACAGACTACTCCAAGGATACTTTAGGATATGGTAAACACAGATGCCCACTCTTAAGATGACATCCATGAAATGATTGCTATTCAGGAGCTGATAACCTGGAGCTCCCATTTCCCCTTTCTTTTGTTATAGGATGAGGTTCATGCAAGGTGAAAGGATTTGAAATTTTAGTAAACAGGCGTTATTTCTGCAGAATAAAAAGGTGAGCACTTATGTACTCCTCTATGATGTGCTACTGAAAACAGATTACCAGAATTGGAATCAGTTATGAAATATATACACGATGAAGAAATATTGTAATTTACAGGAGAGTTATTCTGTAAATTCATCTTCTCTTTACAGTCTTTCATGTAGCGGTCTCTGACTTCAGCCTAAGCTGGAAAATTTTTGAAACAAGTCAGTCCTCCATTTAATTTGATGTAGTAGTATTCAAACTTATTGCAGTCATCTCTAACTATATAGAAACTAAAATTTTAAAAGCTGCTTATTATTATAGCTTGATTTGTTTTGCAAAGAAGAGCAAACAGAAAAATCCAAGGTTTAGTTTTCCACCAGGTGTGTAATATTCTGTCCTTTTTGTCTTAAACAAAACCAAACAAACTCACAACAACACTTCAGATATGAGTGACCTCTATGAGTATTTCAAGAAAATGCTGAAAGTATTTGAAGACCAGAAATCTGGAAAACTGATAAACAGGTTCCTTGTCCTACTGCTCTGATCTGCCACAAAGGACCAACATTTTGCCTTTCTTCCTCTTACATTAAGAGAAAATGTTGAAAACTACTTTCTTCAGATATAAGGCTGGAAGGAAACCGACCTGAATGAATAAATGAACAGATGTATCACTTCCTATTATCAGAAAAAATTAATAGCTGTGTTTTGTGCAAGTACTATCACATGACCAGCTATACAATGCTAAAATACTCTTGTAGAAATTAATGGGTTCATGGCACCCATGTTAAGCTGTAAACCTGACTCTTTCTATGGCTATGTTCTGACTTCATGGCCCTTTGACACTCAATGCTGTATAAGCTCCACCTTCGTTTGGGTTGTGAATGTCTCCCAAATCTTGAGATATTTATCTAGTTTTTTTTAGTCCCTAATAATCTGTATATGTAATCTAATATGTAAAAAAAAAAAAAAGTTGTTTTCACTGTGAGAAAGTGAGTACCATCATATTCATTTGTTTGTGTTTCTATTTATTCTTCTGTTTTGTAGAGGATTTTTTGGTGGAAGAAGTTTGGTTTTAAAAGAAGTCAGAAGCCTTCCCTCTATCCAGTTGATAGAGAGATGAAAAATGAAAAATGGATTCGTTGAAGTCTGGTTAAGGACCTGGTTAAAATTCTGGCTTTCCCTAACAGTAGGGAATGTGTTCTATTACTCACTTTCTTGGATTAGATCTAACAAATCTGTCAAAGCAAAAATACAAGTTATTTCCTTCTTGCATTTGTAATAGAGGCTGCTCTAAAGCTCATACTGAATCTGTGCCTCAGAAAACTTTCTTGGTAGAGTTGCAGTGTTTAAGGTGATAGAAAACACCTGAAGTTCTGTCTGTTTCTGGAGATGTAAGCATCTCATTGTATTTTTGTGTGTGTGTTTTAGTTTAGGTGTGGCAGTCTTAGGATACAGGGAAAATTCCATCTTGGTTAATTATGTTCTGTCTTTCCAATTGTCTGCAGTTAGACACAGTCATTTCCTTCCAGCCCTGTTTCTTTGTGATGCTTATATGAAATGTTAAACAGCTGCTTTCTTAAGATCCAGAGGTGGATAAATTTACAACACAGGTAAAGTAATTCCTTTGAATGCTCTGTATTCTAGAAGGATTTGGTTTGGTTTCTTTTTAACCATGAAAACTTTAAAGTAGTCCATAAGTATTTGTGACAAACTTCAAAATCCCTTTGGGAAAGTTGCAGACATCCTTCAGTCATGCTTTTAGCCTCTGAAAAAACAAACCAAACCAAACCAAACAAACAAACAAACAAAACAAAACAAAACCAAAACCAAACCAAGACAAACAAACAAAAAAAACCAACAAACCTTCAAAAGAGATGGAATGGCTCATTTAATAGACAGAAATTACTTGGACACCTTTTGTAAGGAAACTAGGAAAGTTAAGAACATCGCCACTGCATGCTATGCTTTGCCAAAATGAGAGGAGCTGATTATGAACCTTGTTAAAATATCAGTGTAGAGTCAGGCATTTTTGGAGTGATCCATAATAGATGTAAGTAGGTTGTATGCAATTGGGAATATGCATTCTGTGCAAGTCTCTGCTCATTATTACAGCCTGACCTAGCTTTAACTCTGCATAGTCAATTAAAAGAAGAGCTAAGTCAAGTAATAAACCTGGATCTGTGCATGGAGAAACTATCCATTCCTTCACTGTAGACTTTAAAATACTAATAGTAAGTGAAGTTTTAAAAAAACAACCTTTTTAAGCCTGCAAAATGAAGAATCCATGTAGTAATTCCCTTCCTGCATGCTCCTGCCTACGCAGCTTTTTCAGTCTTTGTGCCATCTACAAGGCCAGTTTTAGTTATGAACCTATGATAATTTTCTGATGGAACCCCTGCTTGCTTTGCTGCACAGGTTAGGTGATGCTCATTTAATAATCTTGTGTTCACTTCATTGTTTAGCACAAGGCCTTTTGTATCCCATTACTAAAACCCTGTCTGAAGAGAGGATTAGTTATTTCTCCTTTTGCTTTTTTGGCAGTGCTCATCACTGAGTGCCTGAGCACTGCATAGCCTTTCTTCCAGCTTCACACCAAACCCATGAGGTGAAGGGCTGATATGGTTCCCATTTTACATCCAGAAAAAAATAAGCTTAAGACAGACTTCAGTTGAAATTACACAGTAGTTTTTAATGTGGGAAACCTGCATTTTTTCATGTTCCTGGCTGTTGTATCAAAATTTTGTCATTTTAGTGCCTAGCTCCTCATATGAGCTGCAGCTAGGAGTTTTGCAGAATAGTACACTGACATCCATAAAACCAAAGCACATTACTAATGATTACTGATAAAATTTATATTTTTAATGACTACTCAGCCTTTGACAGACACAGGCTTGAAATCCAGGTTTTGGTCAGCTTGCATCTGCCTTTTCTTCCTGTGGAACTCTATTTTAATACTGGATGCAGCCAAGAAACAATGTTCCAAATATATGAATATTTTCTTGAGCTTCAGGAATTTTTTCATTCAAATCCAAGCTGACACATCTTCCCTCCACCTTTTCCCCTAGCACCCAACAGCTGCATTTTTTGCCTATCCAAAACTCAGCAATATGTCATTTCAGAAAGCAGAGCCTGTTTCCACAGCACAAACAGTTCAGTGTTTCAGAAGCAAATTATATTCTGCTCTTTCCC
>NW_008592761.1:123039-145508 GCF_000691845.1 Merops nubicus
TCAGACTGAGGTATTATTGAAACACCAGAAATTTTCTCCTCTGTGGTCTACTCAATCACATAGAAAGCATGATCTCCTCAGCCAGCCCTGGTGTCTTTTGTCCCCTTTGTCCTAGCTGTCTCTGGTCCTTACCCAATCCTCTCTTTTCCTGCCCTGGAATCTCTTTTCTATGTTGCATTTAATTGAAATAGCCACTTATTCACAAGGCTGGAAGGTGGGGGATTGGAAAGCACAGGGGATAACCTTCACACTTGCTGTTCAGGTGCCCATCTTCCAGCAGCTGAAAATGCTGGTCATGTGCTCCGTACCAACATCTTTGGGGGAGTTTTCATGGCAAAATAGAAGAAATGTCTGCTGAGAATGTGCCAGCTGTGTTTTCAAGTGCTTTTAACATGATTCAATAAGAGCTCAGTTCCAGGGGATGAAACTGTGTCTTCCTAACATAAAATCATTTCCTTCCAAATGTTAATCCTAGTGTTTAAAAATTTTATGAAGTTTTCAAAACATTAAAATGACCTGAGAAAGTGTCACCTGATTTTTTTAATTTATTTTTATAACAGATGAGGATTGGAGGAAATCAAGTAACATGAGATATTTCTTTGACTTTGTGCTTAGAGATGACCAAACCATTTTGGCTGAAAACGTCCAAACAAATTCAGCCTGAGGCATACCCTGAGCATTGAGAACTTTAGTCTCTGTGGTTTCAGTTCTTTATGACTTCCCTGGACTTCAGTGAAGATCATATAAATCGGAAGTATTATGCAATCTTAATAATAGTCTATGTTACCAGTCTGCTCACAGCAAACCAGTCAGCATAACTGAAATTCCTAAGTATACTGTGGTTATTAAAAATGAGTTTTCTGTGACTTGCTGCTGGCCTTCCAGCACATCATAAATATATTACAAATAAAAAAAAATATGCCTTTTCTCTTTAAACTTCACTTGATTTTCTTCGACGTTCCCCAAACCGTAGTGCATCATGTATTGGAACAAAAATTTTAGTTATCCTTGGCTTCTTACTCCACCTCTATAAATTATCATTTTCTTTTAAATTATGGTCTCTGTAAACTTGACATTAGCAAAGATGAAACTATCAGAGACTGCTTTTTCACCTAGATAGACCATTTTGTTCTTGTTATATAAAAACTCTGGGAAAAAGGCCCTAGTGGGTACTATGAATAATTCAGGGATATAAACTATAGATTTTGCTATCTAGAGGCATCAGTATGTACTTTTTTTTTCCCCTGAGTTGCAGGGTGAATTCTGAAATAAAGCAGCCACTGAGCTATTAAGTCTTCTGAAACAAGCTTATGAATTAGCCAAAACAGGCCTCAGGTACAAATATTAAAAACAAACTGAAAAACTGGAATCACAGCTGTTTCAGTAGTACAGGTCTAGTTTTATCTTGATATTCTTAGCATGTAGCTCAAAATGGTGCTGAGCTGATCTCATGGATATACACTGTGGTACCCAATAACTGCTTACTTACCTTGACATCAACGGTGTATTCGTTCTGCAGATAGATACAGGCATAATTAATCTGGTTTAAAACAGTAGTGAAACAAGTTTATTGGCTTTTTAGCTAAGTAAATATCTGAATTCAAGTTCAGATTTTCCCACAGGCTTGAATTTCTACTCAGAGATTAGTCTGAATGACAGATTTCACTGCTGGTTTAAATCGAGGTAGCCAACCCAGGTTAAGTACCCACAAAGACAGGCTTTCCTTCAGCAAAGACAGGATATGAAGTGTATTCCCATACAGGATGATTGAAGTTTTGGGAAACTCTCCATTTAGAAAATCAATGAAAGAAGTTGCCATGACTTGGTCACCTCTGAAGCTATCAGAAAAATAAAGTTTTAGCCCCGCACACAGTGAGCTGTTGACTTGTCTCAGCTGCTGTATTTTGTTCTCTTGTCTTCTACCATTCCTAGGTGCTATCCCAGTTTTATTTCTTTCTTCATCTTCTTTTAGTAGAGATATTCTGGTACATACCTTGAACATACCTTCTGTAAGAAAAGCATCCAAGGCAATTTTAGGAGACTTCAAGAAATGTGGCCGTTTTTCAATTAATTACGTTAACACAGACTGAGCTTTCTAAATTGATTTTCAGGAACCTATCCTATTCTCTTAAAGTGTCAAATTCAGTAAGGCACCTCTGAAAATCGAGACATATGAAAAAAGTTTTGGGCTCTGCCATTGACTTGCTGTGAGACTGAGCCAAGTTTCTTCTGTCCCCCAGTCCTCTCACCTGTAAAATATGGATAACACTATTTTTGATCCAGGCATGTTAAAGTATCTGGAAATTTAGATGCAAGGTATCATACCCATGATAAACTATCCCTTACTGCGTAGCAAAGAAGTACAGGTTGCAATGTTTCGTGTTTTATAAACAATTCTGAAACCTCTGCAAGATACTGGTTTTAGTACTGGGAATCTATTATTACTACATACTTATTCTGCACTTTTTCTTTTTGATACAGGCCATATTTTCCTATGAGTTTTGCTGACATCTTTCACATGTTGGAAGAGAATTGGAACATGTGTTTCCTTTACAGTTACGTACCGAAATCCACTGCTTATGAATCAAAATAAAGAAAACAAGTTACTGCTGCAAAAAGAGAAGAGTATTTATATCATAGATTGATGAGATTCTCAACCAGTGTAGAATAATATTTTGTAAAATCAATTCCTTCTAGGTGATGACAGATTTCAGAGATTAAAAGTAAATACAAGTATAATCTCATTTTCAGTCTTGCAATTCCTCCCATAATAGTGGACTGATTATTTTTTTCATTTTAAGCTTCTTGGCCTATTTTTGACTGGCACTGAACATTCCCTGCTTCTAAGGAAATCAAAGTTGTGTATCCTTATTACCTCTTTGAACTAAATGTCTGGAGCACAAAGTTTTGTGATGTAGTCATGGATTAATTTTGTATTACAAGAGCAAGTATGATGAGTTGGTCTATGCATTTTGTTTTATTTTAATGAAGATAAATTGAACTATTTTTATGGCCGTTCATTTAATGCAGTGTTCTCTGTTAAGTAGCTGTACCACCAGTCACTGTCTATACAATAGGGCAGAATAGCAATGATTAAATTTTATTCTCTTCCTGGGTGTTTTCATAAGTGACACAAGCAGATGCAATCCATGCATAAGGTGTGAACTGAGTCTTTTCTCATTCGTGCTGCTGCTGGGTAAATCTGTGTAGAAACAAAGAAACTTTTTCTGTTAAGAGGCCTCCTTATATTTTACCCTTCCCAGAGTGTTGTGAGAGATTATGTGTAAAATGCTAATAAAATGAGCTTTTATGGTAAGCGGTAACAAGCTATTGTCATGAGAGACAGTTTGGTTTCCCAAGAGTTAATACTATTTCATACACAAAGTCTTGACTTTATCCATCCAGAACTGATGCAAAGTTTTGAACTCCAGAGTTGAACTTCACTTAAGGTATGAAATGCCTGGATTCCTCATATGTTATTTCATAACCTCTTTGTTTTGTTTAAATCTGGTCTAGGTTTTGAACTTTTCAGGAGGAGATAAAATCAAGCAAGCTCTGCACAGATTTATTTTTCATAGCTCGTACAAATGCCCTGTATATACTACTGCTGCTGAGTTATATTGCCATGGAAGCTTTAGAAAACCACTAGATGAGTAAGCTGAACCCATCTCTGTTTCTTTGTAGGTAACACTGATGTACATGGTAATTCAAAGATTTTTCTATCTACATCAGTAAAATATTTTTCAGTTTGTACATAATTAGATATAATCCATCTTGCATGAGTAATTTGAGAGTTAAAATAATGGAAAATCTATTCTGTGAAGGGGAATAAGATTATCCTTTAAAAAAAAACAGCTGGAGCAAAGGTACTAACTTTCCTCAGTAAAGGACAGAACTAACAAAAACATTTTTAAGGTCTAAGTTTGCAGGGTTTTTTTAGTAAACTTTTAAGAACCTTGATATTTTTCCTAGACTTGATTTCTGAACAGAAAGCAAGTGTTAAAGTCCAAAAGGCAGGACTGCTGAGAATTTGGGTAGGCAAGGCACAAATGAAGGACCTCTACAACTTCTTCAGTCTTTAAGCAGAGAAATACAGACAGCCACAAACTGGAGCTATTGAGAAACAGCAAAAAGTTTTTATAAAAATTATGACCTCAAGGGTCTTCTGCCATTTAGGGTTAATAATTTAGAATAATCTGATACCCTTGCAATTGAACTAGAAGCCTGGTCAAATTTCAGATTTATGTCCCACCTTATGGTTTTATTTCAGTCTGTAAATAAAGAGGAAACCTGTGGCTCACCTATAACTTTTCACAGATCCCACCGTGGCTGTTTTGCACTCACAGAAGCAGCTCTTGGCAATGCACCATGGTTGTGTTCCTTTGTGGACTATGGGGAGATCTATGGAGGTGCTTTGGAAAATTGAGTTCAGTTGGAAAAGTGCTAAAGGCAACGAATTCTCACTCTTGTTTCCTAAGATTGGCCACATCATTTTCCAGGGTGCATAAAACTGTATAATTTCTTGTAGCAAGAAGTGGTAGTACTATCTAGATTAAGAATAACTTCACAGAGTAAGTTTAGCAGAGGTGCAATAAGAGCTCCCTGATGGTACAGATTAAGGAAGGAGCCTCCCTCTAGCTGAGTCTGTGGGAGCTGCACTGGACTTTTGTCTGCTGGAGACAGCTATTTGCACATCTGACATGCCACTAAAATGCCCATAAATACATTTTATCTGGTTTTGAGCTTTTTACAGCTATCGTAACTTCACACAAAATGAATGAGTGTAGCTGTAATTCTAGCTGAAGCTGGGCTCAGTCAACCGAAGTAGCATAACCTGCTGCTCTCATTGTTTCCAGCTTTGGTCATTCAAAGCATACACTCAGGGCTCAAGACCTGAGGACACCTCTTGCAGTAAAACATGCACTTGTGGGCATCACTGGAGTCACAGTATGGCACCACGATGCTGCAGACTGGGCTCATGCACCAGCATGTTGATGCATGTGTAGAGAGGCTTCTCTACTCTTCATGCTTAGGAGAGTTGGATGATTGTTGTTAATGGTGAATTACACAAAGGGAGCAGCCCAAGTTCAGTCTCTGCTGCATCTGCTGTACAATCATGGCCTAGATTAAAACATGCAACAGCACATGCTGGCATTAGCTTGTAAGTGTTTATATTTGCAATATCACAGGAGAATATCCTGCTGTGGACTAATACGCTGAATCAACGGTGGCCATTGAACTTTCACTGAATATTAACTTCTACTGCACTTTGCAAACATGCCTAGCAAAAGGTGATCATACCAGCCTGAGCGAGTGATTGCAATGTAGATCTGCCATTGCTTACCACTGACATTTCTTCCTACAGGGAATGCTAGGCCAATGCTTTTATATGCTTTTCAGTGCCATGGTGATAAGGACCTGTGAACTGTTTTTTTATCTGATAAAAACCTGGTAAGGTTTAATTTACCTTTCAGGATAAAGTAATCTTTTCTTGCTGTTGGTAACTGTTAACAACTTGCTGTTGAATCTTCCTGATCTTGTTTTTTTTTCTTTTTTGAACTAGTCTACAATGCTGATCAGATTAAGGGTCAAATTTAAGTCTCTTCCAATAACCTCTAGAGTAAGCTTTTCTGATACAGACAGGATCATTTGGATATAACTAGTGGAAGAACTGGATCCTGTACTCTTGCTCAAGAGAGAAGTCAAAAGGTCAAAGTATACCTAAAGATTTGTGTTATCATCAGAAATGCAAATAAAGGAGATGGGAGTCACGAGGCTGAATGACGGATGATGGGTCAGCATCTTGGGCACTCCCAGATGTCTTGGAGGAAGGCACTTTCAGAGAGTGGATCTAGAGTTATCATAATTTAGTTAACTCAGCAGACTAGTGAGTTAAACTAACAGCTCTTCATGGTGCTTGGGATCACAACAACATGAAGTTTTATTGACACATTTCCTGTGCTCCAGGCTGGAAAGGGCAGATAAGGTATCCTGTATCTGTACCTAAGAAACTTGCTATGCAAATCCTGCACCCTTTGCCCATGAAGTTGTTCCATTGACTGCAGTCCACTAATTTACATTTGAGCATCATTAAGTATCCAACGTCATTGTTTCATGGCGTTTCTTCTTGAAGAGCATTAACTCTGCAACATCATAGGTGCAATTAATTGATAAACTAGGCTTAATCTTCATAATGTATTAATAATAGACATCACATTTCCTGATTATTTGTCTTATCAAAGAAGCTGTGGCTTGAAATGAATAGATCTAGATTTTATTGAACTTGCAGAGATGTATTTGAAAAGAATACTTTTTAAATGACAGGGCACTTCAGCTATCTGCTTTACAGTCCTTCAGTGTGATCATGACTTTGAGGAGCAGTGGAGTAACCTTTGAAAGCTGGTTCACTTGGACAGCTTGTAATAAAAGGCTCTGTGTCAGTAAGCATACATCTGATAAAAGTCTGTGATGTGAAATATATGCAGCAGTGAAATGAACTGGTGTTCGTGACGTGCAAGGTCAGTACAAACTACCAAAATATTGGATTGCAAAACAATACACTCTTGGCACTAAAAGTCCCAAATCAGTACAGCTTGATCATTACAGGGAAGCACAGAGCTGTACAATAAAATTAACACTGTGTTTGAAGCCAGTTTTAAGACAGGGTTATGAAATCTGAAGGAAGTTTAAAAGTGTTTTGTGGGTTTTTTTGTTTGTTTTTTCATGTTCTGAAATTCTCATTCCTGTGCCTTTTTATTTGTGCACTCCACTTCAGTGACAGTAGCAGCTGAGAAATGAAGTCCAGATGAAGCCCAAAGGATTAATGTTTCATTAAGGGAGGGAGAGGCAACTCCCTTTTTTTTTTTTTTTTTTGGAGTGCATTGGAGTCTTTCCTCAAGGCTGGTGATAAATGTGAAAATGATAAAAACTGAGAAGCTAAGAAGCTGGGACTTGAGAGAAAGAACGACTTCCCATAAGGACAGTAAACACACGAATGCACTGTCGGTGGAATTGCTGGAAGCAAAGAACAGAGAAAAATTTTAAAAACTATTCACTTTTTTTTTTTTTTTTAAGACATGGGATGATAAAAGCAGGATACTGGACTTACAATTAGAAAAGGAAAGAAAAAAAAGCAAATCAGAGGCTACATTCTGTCCATAAATTTCATATGTTTTTTTCACCCATTTTTAAGTGCTTTTAGCTACAGTAAAACAATGGTCCAAAGGATTGAAGAGTTTTCCATATTAGTGGAAACTTCACTGAAGTTAACAGAACTTAAGTATGAAATTCTTACTGAATGACTCATCTGATCATTTCATTAGATCCTGAGAGGAAAGAAAAACTGAGAGTCTGCTTGTTCTCCTTTTAATCCCCTAAAATGAGTAGAGATTGTGCTATTTACCTAGCTATACAAAATATGGTGGCCATATCATGTTTCAATGTGCAACCTGAAACTCTGAGATTAATGCTCTCAGTTATGAGTAAAAGACACTGGCAGCACTGCTGTTCTTCTGCTTTCTGGATGCTTTCTGCTTTCCTACTGGCTGCTAAAATGGGGCTAGAGTGAAAAATTGGTTAGTAGTGACTGTCCAGATAACTGAAGAGATCTCAACTACAAAGAAAAAAGAGGGTGGCAGACCTAGCCAGGCCTGGGACACAGTAAATATGCATTAATTTTAATGGCAGTTTGTCACAATGCCCCCTGTGTGTTGGTCCACATAAATGAGAACTGATAAAATTACCCTACAACCCTCTATGGTAGAAGCCTACTGGAGTGGCTTCAGTAGCTCCAACCAAACTAATGGCCCAGGGTGGAATTTGTTCTTTTTTTTTTATCCTAGAGTGTTTTGTGTCAAAAGGACATAAAAAAGGAAATAAAGCACAGGAAAACCAGATAAACCTAATTCCCAACTCTCTTCAGACATGGCTGCAAGGATCCTCATACAGTAATGTTAACTGATTTCCTTCTGCCTGCAGGCACCTTACCTCTCCCATGTACTCTTTAAGAATGAGAATTTGAGTTGACTTGCAGAGAGATGGACTACCAGTTCCAGGAAGGAGGCTTAACGTTCTCCCAGCCCAAAGGTTAAGGCTCTAATCCATCCCCTGAAGCTAACACAAGACAAAGATAAAACTTTCCCACTCCTTACAGAACATAATTGTTGTCAGAATATTTTGAAATGAATAAAGGTTACGGTTAAAAGTTTCCATTCACGTCTTCCCTTTTGGCTTGGTTGCTGCCATTGTTCTGATTTTGAGAGTACAAGGATTCTGTAAAAACATCTTATTTGTCATGACACTGAAGAATTAATGCTAGTCACAGCTTGGGGAAACACCATCCTCCTGCTCCTCCTTGGCACAGCTGGAGTAGTTACTGCATTTGAACTCACTAATCCTTCATCAAAATCCATCCAGGGCCACTATAAGTACCCTGTCTGCCCAACAAAGTGCAAACATTGCACAAATATATCTACTCATAAAACTTCTGAGGTCATTTTCGTCTGCTACTTTGACTGAAAACCACAAGTCCAGTTTAAAGACATTATAGAATAAATTATTTTCTTCTTACATGGCATCTAAACATTGTTCCAAGCATCACTGGACTAGAGTTTTATATAAGAACTTTTCTTTCTTGTTCCCCTATACAGTTTTTGCTGTCTATAATACTATAGCAGGAAGGATATCGAGGAAGTTCTTGATTAGCTCAGCTGAATCAAAATCAAGAGTGGTTTGGCCATGTTCCTTTTAGGACCCCATTATCATAATGTGTCTGGCCTTTTTACATAACTAAATTACCCTGTGGTTTGAGCGGTGAGGAAAGAGTCCTGATGTGTTTGTACTGTCAAACTTTTCAACACCATACTGTACATTTCTCAAGAGCACATTTGGAAAGAAAAATCCCTTGCTGTCACATGGCTAGACTTTAGGCAACTCTTTACAAGAGCAGGAACCTTAAGAGAGCTGAAGCAAAAGGGTTTTCTGTCTTCTTGAAGAATTGAATGCAACCTCATAGCATGATTTTATTGAAATATTTAATGTAAGCCTATACAGCTGTTAGTTGTTTATACAAGGAGATAGAACTACGTGGTATAAGTCAGCCTACCATGAGCAAAGGTGAGCTAAAATATGCCCATAACTTGCAGCACTTAAGCTTCTCTCCAGGCAAAAGCCATAACATTCAATTTTACAATCCTTATTGATGATTTAGCTCATGGATTATCCAGCCTGATTATAACTGAAATCAATGTGCTTGCCAAGTTCTTACAGCCTACTTCATCCACTGGTAATAGCAGATTTGTAATTTGCTGGACTGAACTTTTAAGGCCATTTTCTATCCTGAATAAAAACTGTGAGCTAACCCCAGTAGTCAGTCAGTTAAGTCTTCAGTGTATAGGAACTCAAATGCATCTCTGAGCCCAAATTCCTGGGCCTGGGAGGAAGCAAAATCCACAGTAAACCTGTGGAGTACTCAAGCTCCTGCATCCTCGGGCCTAGACCTGAACATTAAGAAGACAGCAGTAGGAGATAGTCTACCAAATAATTTGATAATTAGATCAGCAGTCTCCAAATTCCAGGGCTTTGTGTATCAAACCCAAAATTGTACTTTGGCAAAGGACATGCTCACAAGCCGAAACTTTTGTTGCACTTTTTCAGTGCATCCATCCTGGCCTTTTTCCAGATTTATTGGTTAATAAAGATGGAGTTTAATTGTGAACAGAAAAATGAGGGATGCACTTTTAGAAAATGGGTTGAGTTTCATTCTGCAGTTCTGACAAAGAAAAATTGAACCTTAATTTCTCTTGGATTTTAGGTGGGTGTTTTGCTAGCTGTGGAACTGACTGACCTTCATGGCTTTAAGTTAGAAAAGGGTAGATTTAGGTCAGACGTTAGGAAAACGTTCTTCAATATGAGGCTTGATGAAGCTCTGAGCAGCTTGATCTGGTTGGAGATGTCCCTGCTTATAGCAGGGGGGTTGGACTAGACGACCTTTAGAGGTCCCTTCCAACCCAAACATTCTATGATTCTATGACTCAGAGTCAGCCTGGAATCATTGTGTAAAATTGCCTTTCAGATATACTTCACCTTTATTTTGTCAAAGAGGCATTTTAAATGCTGTGAGTTTTAGTTGAAATAACGGAAAATTTGAAGGTCAGTATGCAAAGGGTATCTCTATCTGTATTGGTCCAAGAGTGAGAACTGTCAGTTTAGGACAGTACAGATAACATGGTATCTTTTATTAAACCAAGAGTATTTCA
Source organism: Merops nubicus (assembly GCF_000691845.1). Taxonomy (NCBI): domain Eukaryota; kingdom Metazoa; phylum Chordata; class Aves; order Coraciiformes; family Meropidae; genus Merops; species Merops nubicus. The sequence goes on from NW_008592761.1 coordinate 133,296, forward strand.
TCTGATCTTCATATAATAATACATCCAGAAGAGCAGCTTCTGGGCCCTCAAGCTTGAACCTTCTAAAATATTCTTTTTCCAACAGAAGTATCACATTATCTACCTTGTGTGCTTAAACACACATTAAAAATGATGGATTAGTGGCTATTTTGGGTACATTTTTACTGTGTTGTTATCTTGAGTCTCATTTAAATTACGCAACTGTTTTCAAAGTTATAAACATGTAGTCTTTATATGCCAAACAACCATGATCTCTTTTCTCTCTTCTCTAGTCACACTTTCAAAAGAAGTATAGTTTACACAGTTACAGAGTGTTGCACGGATGTATTCTGAGGTTTTGTTATATTTTACTTTATTTTTGTCAGCAAGATAAAATACTTTTAAGAAATGAGCACAGCTTTTAAAGATTGTTATAGAATTAGAGAAGTGTTTAGCTTGGAAAAGATCTTTAAGATCTTCGAGTCCAACCGTTAACCTAATGCTACCAAGTCCACTGCTAGATCATGTCCCTAAGAGCTACATCTACACACCTTTCGAATACCTGCAGGGATGGTGACTCAACCACTTCCCTGGCATCCTGTTCCAATGCTTGACTACCCTTTCAGTGAAGAATTTTTTCCTAATATCCAACCTAAACCTCCAGTGGTACAACTTAAGGACATTGCCTCTCATCCTATTGCTTGTTACTTGGGAGAAGAGACAGACATCCACCTTGCTACAGCCTCCTTCCAGGTAGTAGAGAGCAATAGGGCATCCCCTGAGCATCCTTTTTGCCAGGCTAAACAACCCCAGTTCCCTCAGCTGCTCCTCATAAGAGTTGTCCTCTAGACCCTTCACCAGCTTCATTGCCCTTCTTTGGACACACTCCAGCACATCAATGTCTTTCTTGTAGTGAGGTGCCCAAAACTAACACAGTATTTGAGGTGCAGCCTCACCAGTGCCAAACACAAGGGGACAGTCATCTCCCTACTCCTGCTGGCTACACCGTTTCTGATAGAGGCCAGGATGCTGTTGGGCTTCTTGGCCACCTGGGCACACTGCTGGCTCATATTCAGCCAGCTGTCAATCTGAAACCCCAGGTCCTTTTCTGCCAGACAGCTTTCCAGCCACTCTCCCCAAGCCTGTAGTGTTGCCTGGGATTGTTGTGACCCTAGTGTAGGACCTGGAACTTAGCCTTGTTAAACTTCATGCAGTTGGCCTCAGGCCATCAGTGCAGCCTGTCCAGACCCCTCTGTAGAGCCTTTCTACTCTCAATCATACCAACACATCAGCCTAACTTGGTGTTGTCTGCAAACTAACTGAGGGTGCACTTGATCCCCTTGCCCAGATTGTTGATAAAGATATTAGAGAGAAGAGGCCCTAATGCTGAGCCCTGGGGAACACCACTTGTGAGCAGCCACCAAATGGATTTAACTCCATTCAGTGCTACACTTTGAGCCTGGCCATCCAGGCAGTGTTTTACCCAGCAGAGCATTTGCCTGTCTAAGCTATGAGCAGCCAGTTTGTCCAGGAGAGTGCTGTGGGAAACAGTGTCAAATGTTTTACTGAAGTCCAGGTAAACAACATCCACAGCCTTTCCCTCGTGCACTGAGTGGGTCACCTTGTGATAGAAGATCAGGTTAGTCAAGCAGGACTTGCCTTTCAGAAACTAATGTTGACTGGGCCTGATCACTTGGTTGTCCTGTATGTGCTGTGTGATGGCACTCAAGATGATCTGGTCCATAACCTTCTCTGGCATCTTCATTCCTGCAACTGGAAGGGTAGAGGAGAACATTGCTGTGTTCCTGATCTCTTAAATAGTCATCCCAAGGCCCTGAATTCTCTCTTGACTTCCCTTGGACTTTTTGTCGCAACTTTAGTGCAGGAATGAGAAAAAAATGCTAAGAGCCTTTATAAAGTGATTATTATTGGAAGTGTGATAGCTGTGCAGACAATACAGTCATTTTGGTGTACAAGAAAGACTGTGTTAACAATAATTGCAATTATCAGTCACTGCATGATTGATAACATTTGCAGATGCCAACCCCTTAATTGCAGTATTTGTATTGTTTGCTGGATCTGTAGAGATATATAATAATAGATACAGCCCACAGATTACTGTGATTGCATATGGTCTACAAGCCTGGTTCACATCAAATAGAAACTCCAAGCATGAGAGAATTAGAGATGAGTGAAACTGTAGTAGGTATGGCAGAAAGGAATCCTTGGTTAGTACCCTGGTGCTTTTACATGTCAGTATTGCCACAGACCAGGTCTTGAAGGGCAGTTAGCACCATTAAGGGGATTTAGATGCTTAAAGGCAGCTACAGACCTTTCTCTCTTTTGTCCACAAGTAGTTTCACTGAAATAAGAGGATGGTATTGCCTACTGAATAGAGGTGCAATAAAACCAGCATGTTGTCTCTCTGAACACCTACCTGACAAAAGTGTGACATGCAGGTCAATGGTTCATGTTACCGTTTGATAAGGGAATGAAAAGTAAAACAGAGGACTTGGTCACCATAGCCAGTCTGGGTTCAGATAGAGCTTGCACAAAGGATGCAAATCAGTCCCCATTGCACCAATGGGGAAATTCTAAGCAGAAGTTACCACTGCGATTTTTCTCAAGGTCTCACAGGGGGGAGTAGTTTGAAACTGCTGCCAGGCCTCTCTTGGAGCACTTCTAGATAGAGGCTGCCCAAGAGACGTGCTGCAGCAGAGCACCTCCCCTGCCAAGCCTGACCGCTTTGTGGGCTGTGGCATCTGGCTCTAGGCCTTCCAGGAAAATGAAGCTTGCAAAGAGCTTTCATCACTTCATCGTCACAAGAGATAAAACCCTGCTAAATGAATCATAGAATGTTTGGGCTGGAAGGGACCTCCAAAGGTCATCTAGTCCAACCCCCCTGCCACAAGCAGGAACATCTTCAACTACATCAAGCTACTCAGACCTTCATCCAGCCTGATCTTGAATGATACAAGGCTGCCAGATTCCGGCTTTTATAAGGTGCTTTCTTTTTTCATCTGAGGGTTTCAGAGTGTTTTATAAATCTAGTGTCCCCTAAAAAAGAGCAATAGGTTTTAAATCTGTTTTCTTGCTGAAAGAGAAAAAATTACAAAGTCTGAGCATATGCTATGTTGACTAGGCTACCAACAGGTAGTTAAAGTCAGATAATATGTAGATAGATTTTTTTTCCCCTTGTCTATTTCCAAATTTCAGCGAAAATGGTAGCCCACTGTCTGAAAGCAACTCTGCTCCCAAGAGCCTTATGTGCCTGGTGCACTGTACACTCGTTTGTGTTTTTGATAATGGACAGTTAAAGTATTTCTTCTGGTTTAAAATCGCTTGAATAGCAAGAGATGTGTACCTCTGTAACAGTCTTTTCTGGTAAATTCTGCAGTATTAATTCATCTTTCACATCCTCAGGAGGTCATTCACATTTGTAATATGCAATGATCACACAGTACAATTCTGTAGCTTAACTGCACATTTACTGTGCAAGAGCCTTTGCTAGGAACCAAAGAGGAAGGAACATATGAAGCTGCCAGGAGTACAGGAAGCCAGCAGCAAAGATAAAACTAGGGGAAAAAAATCAGGACCAAACCTAATGTTGCCACATATGCCACAGGTCTGTTAATGACTGCAAGAGAGCTCGAATTAGAATTTAGCCAAACCCCAAGTGAAACTGAGATCAGGTGCAGCATGAGTAAGTGGGATGTCAGTGATTAGCTACAGGGTTCCTGTTCAGCCATCAAAACACTCCTAGCAGAGAAAGCAGGAGATTCACTGCTGAGCAAGAAGCCAAGTTTGGGAGGTGTAAGGAAAAACAACAGCTGCCACAGAACTGCTAGTTTTGTGGTTATCATCTATACTGCTCACTTCTGGGCTCTGGATAAGGAGCCTTTGGGGCACCCCTACATCTGTGGGAAGGGAGAAGACATTGCAGCTGGATTTCTGTTTGGTGGCCTGAATGTGCAGGTGTCCTGTGAGAGTAGGAAAGGGAGTCTGTCTGGAAAAGCAGCTACTTCCACCTACGTTTATCCTGGCTCCTTTCAGTTGTCCATTCTTAGATAAATTCTTTAAAATGTGATGCCAAAACTGCAAGGTGCTGGTCAATTTTTGCAAGCTGCCTGAATGACTCACCTGATTGCTCAGATTACTGACAAAACAGGAAAGGCGAAAAAAAAAAAAAGCCTAGTGGGATTGAAAGCATTTGGCAAGCCTTCTGGTGTCCCTTTTGTGAATTGAAATAGTGAATTTTTTGTGTCTTTCTTCTTGTGTAGTAATTTTTTGGCAGTAGCTATAAAGATAAAGGTATAGCAGGGACTCTGCTAAGTGCAAGGGAGTGTCAGGGGGACTGTTGCTTTGATGCTTTCCTGGTGGTAATACTGTGATGACTCTGCCAAGTATATGGACAGCACAGGAGCTGTGGTCTGCAATCATTTTGTAACTTCTGGCCAAAGCTGTGTGGTGTCCCTTGACATGATAGGATTCAGGAGAAAATCTCAGAGAATGTGAGTATGGAACATCAGAGGCTGGTGGATCCACTGGGAAGCCCCAAAGTACCAGAGTACAATAGCATCTATTAATGCAGCCCTGAAGCACTTGCTGTGCCACTCCTGGCTTCAGAGCAACAACCACTGAGGATTCCCACTCAATGAAGGTAAGCCACGCTGTTTCTGTGGGAGGTGAGTAGCACTATGAAAAGGTTTGCAGAGTCTCTCCTCTGACTGGTCCTGGAAGAGCTGGCAAGTGCCTGTTTATGCCAAGTAGCCTTAAATGCAGAAAGTTCTTGGAGAAGAACCCCTTCTGGGTTCTGCTTAGGGTGAAAGGCAGTTTGATGGCTGCCTGGCACAGATCTGGTCTTGCACATGTGAGCTGTGGATGGCTCCTATCCCTCATTTTGGAGGCACAATTATTTCTGGCTGAGGTGGAGCTGTGGAAAATGAGGCTGAGCTCATAATGGAGGTAGTTTGGGTTGAATTGGAGGGATTCAGGTTGGTTAACAAAGTCCCATCTGAAGATAAAAATGAAAAAAAACTGACCTTGAGCTCCCCTGATGCTGACTGCAGTAGTCTTTTTCTTTGAATATGTGCAGTAGAGGGCACGAGTATGTTAATTTTTTTCTGGTCACATGGTTTATGTCTTTAAAGGGGTTCATTGATAATACAGCAAAGGTTAAAGGCTAATTAATATTAATTGTGTATTATTAGAACATAAGTTAATCTTTGTTAGAGAAATAGGTTGACTACTGATAAGTAAAAATAATTGATCATCCTCTGTGAGTACAACCTTCTTCTGAACTTTGGGCTGAAGTTCAACAAACAGCCCTGCTGAGAAATGGGGATTTCAGTGAGTTGGTAAGAACATTTCAGCCAGCTGCCACCATAATGGCCAATGAGCTTTCAGGAACTGGTGTGGGTACAATTTAATTAAGACAGCTGAAGGAAAGATTTGCTAGGAAGAATGTTCCTGTGTGTAATTTTACCATGGCCCTGGAGAGCAAAACAAAGGGCAAAAAGTTACTCCATTCTTCCAGTAAGTGTGCCAAATTTAGTAGTTATCAATGATAAAGAATGCAGGTCATGGATGAGAATTTGTAGCTTTCTAGATACGCTTTTAGTGACGCATCCCAACAGAAGTCTCTGAAGCAGCAAATACTCCAAAATACTCCAGTAAGGTTGTTTAGAGATCACATCAGAAAGTTGGCTGCCTAAGGGAATTGGGAATATGACACAAAACCATGAAGATTGTGGTGCAGGTCAGTGGTTCACATCTAGCCAGTTCTTTGGTAGCTGGACTTTTCATTTTCTCATGATGGCTCCAGATCTTCATGAAATACATTTGCTACCCTGTAGTGAATATGCCCAGATATTAAAAATTGTGTAACAAGCAGCATTTCCTACAAAGAAGCCAATGAGCAAATAAGCTAATTAAAGTTCCTGCTCAGAATAAGCCTCTGCAAGGACAGCATTCAAAAGAATTCAGATAATTATCTCTCAAATAGATCCTTCTTGCCCACAATTGTAATATTGTGCTGATCTAGGATGGCAAAACTCTGTCCCTGGGTATTGTTCATTTCTAGGAAAAGGACAATAAATGAACTTTAAAAATAACAGATATCAAGCTGGCACCTTTCTCAGGCATTGGAAGTAACTTAGTAAAACTAGGGGAAAAAAATAATCTTGGCACTTGGTAAATTTATATGCAAAGAAATTAGAAAGGGGATATCTTCCCACTTGGGTTTTTCCAAGTTCATGATTGGGTTTTTTTGTTGCTTTGTGTATTGAACATTTCAATATCTTCATTTGTCTTCATAAATCTGTTATATACATTGAAGATAATTATAGACATGGCAGTGTGGTTTTGGCAGAGGTTAGTGTCAGCACTGTGCAAACATTGCTCATTTTGCTTCTCTGTGTCATATTATAATGCCCTAGAGTTTTTTCTTCCCATTTGTAACAACTTTTTGTCATGCAAAGTGATACTAGCTTAAATTCTAGGAAGAAAAGTCATTGCTTCAGTAAGTGATGATTAAGCCCTTAGCTTCAGCGTCCAGTTTCATGTGTCTAAGGACACATATTTGAGTTTGCTACGTCAATGTGTGTGTGGCCTCACATATAGTTCTGCTTTTCTCTGTAACAGTCAGCAAAGAGAACTCTCTCTTAATTCAGAGTGAAAAAGGAATGATGAAAATTCATGATCCAGATAGAGATGAGAAATGAGACGAGGAACTTTCACTCACACTTCAACCAAGAAAGAGCAAACTGGTCCTTAGTTTCATTCAAATTCTTTGAATTCAGCAGATACAATTTCAGGAAAAGCATTCACTGTAAACATGAGCAAAAGGTTTAATTTTGCCACACATTTTAGCAGATTCAACAGAAAGGCTTTTTCCTCTGCCTGCATAGAAGGTGTCATCACATACAGTAGTTTAGACAGTATCTTCAGCTGAACAGTAAGAGGAATAGCAGCATGTCTGTAAGGCAGGAGAGGAAGAAGAACCCTATTGAGGACCATTTCCTGGCATGAGGGAGAGGGAAGGAAGAATGTGCATGTGTGTAAGTGGAAGGAATGATGAAAGTTCTGTCTTGTCCAGCTAAAGGGTCATTTGGGGCCACTTTTTCTGGGTGTTTTGAAAGAAAAACCTCAATAGATTTTAAAATCAACTTTGAGGGTATGTTAAAAAAGAAGGTTGTTTTTGGAAACAAATCTAAACTTCAGGAATCCAGAATTGAAGGAATAGAGGTGGAGCACAGAAAAGTTCAGCCCTCATCATACAGTCCAGCTGACTTCGTCAACACCTTGTTGAAACTACTAGTAATTTGAGTCGTTTATATAATTAATTTGATATGTGCATACTTTGGAATAGAAAAACATTCCTGATAGTTTAACTATGTTTGTGGTTAACTGTGATTAGCTAGTATTTTTTTCCTGTTTATAATCTGATTCACTTCTTTTTACTGTATTAGTTACAAAAGCCTTCCTTTAAAATACATGTATAAAACCCCAGTGGAGATCACAGTAAACATTGCACCATGTCATTCTAGGTCTTAAAACAAATTAAAAAATCATTCAGTAGAGGCAATAAAGAAAAGGAACAGCACAGTCATTTTGATCTGTGCTTTTTGTTTCTATGACTCTCTAGTATGACCACAAGTAAATACTTTAACCTTTTTACTACAGTAAAAAGTCATCCTTACATATATATGTACCTGTCCTGAGCTTAACTCAGCTTAATAAATTTCTATTAAATGCTTTGATAAGTTTATTTAAATGCAAGGCAAGACTGAAGCAATGTCTACTCTTAATGTTATAATGAATGTTGATAGAACAAAAAAAAAAGAGAAATACAGAAAGAATACTACACAATAGCCTGGAAAAAATGTTCTGCACATTTTCTGTATGCTTTACCTTTCTTATTTTCACCCAAAGAAAGAAAAGCAAAAGGTAATATCAAAAAGCAGGATATTTGGCAATTTATTACAGAGGAAAAAACCACAATGCCTTACTGAAAAGTAGGACAATTCTACCAAAAGTAGGACAGCTTACTGCATGCTAAGTACCTTTGGATTATGCGTATTGTATCATGCTTACTTTACACATACAATTATTTCCCATGACTTCAAAGAGGGACCTCCCATATGAGCTAACTGAGGAAGATGTATCCCACATAATAAAGCTGTAGGAGGATATCAAGCAGGGTCAGAATACACACCCATCATGAAAAGAATCTGGACAACAACTGTGACTGGCTGAGCTCATGTAAAAACCAAAAATGCCACTGGTACAAAGTCTAGAGATCAAATCAGGAGAGCAAAACAGAGTAGATTAATGATGCTGGAGCAGGTTAAAGAGATTAAATCCCAGACCTGCAGAGCTACATTTAATCTCAGAATAACTGCACAAAACCTGTGAAGGATGTTAAGGTAAGCATAAGAATGAGAGATCATTTCACTGTTGGAGAAGGGTACAAAAGACACAGCATGATGGAGATTACTTTCCTTAAATGTATTTTTTTGGAAATACATTAATGGATAAATGAGTTTTCAGTGTTTCAATGCCTTGCATTACACAGTTGCTCAATGACATTTTGAGGACAGTACTTGCAGGAGCCCTTCTCCAGAAGCAATAGATCTGTAAGTATATCACATGCAGGCTGATTATTTATATTCAGTTGTGTTTGAGTTGTTGGGCTTTGTCCTCACAGAGGCTGTGCGTGGATGATCCAAGTAAACCAATCCTGGTTAGACCTATGAAGGAGCTCAGTTACAGTGTAGAGCCCAGACCTCTGAATGAGGCTGCTTAGCTCCTTATACTGCATGTGGGAACTTGGTTCATAGACATGGGATTCCTAGGGGCCAGTCCCTCAAGAATAAGTATTACCTGAGCTGGAAACAGTGGCTGCTAAGGAAAGACTATCTCTTGAGTCCCTTTTAATGTTGATAAGATGGGTAAATGGAGAGCTCAGAGAGAATTAGAGGGGTTAAGTGGGAGGATTTGAAGGAGGGTAATGGTTGTTTGGTATAAAAGGTTTGACCTGCTACCTTGAAAATTACAGCAGGTGGTGTGGAAACATCAGTCCTGCAGTTGGTGTCCAAAGTATGTCCAAGTCCTATTTAGTTGCCAGAACCCTTATTTGGATATAAGCCCTATGTTGGATGTATGTTTGGATATAAGCCCTGCAGTCTATAAGGTGATGCTACAGGTGATGTATTTGAAGTGTTTTACATGCTCTCATGACCTGAGGGCACTAACAGACCTTAATGAGTGGTGCAGTTGATATGCTTGAGGGAAAGGATGCCACCCAGAGGGACCTTGGTAGGCCTGAGAAGTGACCCAATGTGAGCCTTATGAAGTTCAACAAGGCCAAGTGCAAAGTCCTGCACCTGAGTCCTGGTGATCATCAGTGTCAGCAGAGACTGGATTGTGAGTAGGGATGGCTTGAGAGCAGCCCTGTAGAGAAGGGCTTGGGAACACTGGTAGATGAAAAATGAGATATGAGCCAGCAATGTGTGCCTGCAGCACGAAAAGCCAATCACATTCTGGGCTGCTCCAGTCTTGTAAGACTCCACCTAGAGTCCTGCATCTAGCTCTGGGGGGTCCACAGTGCAGGAAAGACATACACTTGTTGGAACAGGTCCAGAAGAGGTCCATGAAAATGATCAGAGGCCTGAAACACCTGTCCTATGAGAAAGGGTGAGAGAATTGAGGTTGTTCAGCCTGGAGAAGTGAAGCCTCTGGGAAGACCTTACTGCAGCCTTCAGATACTTAAAAGGGGCTTATGATAAAGATAGAAACATTTCACTAGAGCCTGTAGTGATAGAATAAGGGGTAATGGTTTTAAACTAAAAAGAGGCAATTTAGATTATATTAAAGTAAGATATTCTTTACTATGAAGGTGGTGAGATCCTGGAACATGTTGTCCAGAGCAGTTGTGGATTTGTGGATCCCCCATCCCTGGACGTGCCCAAGGTCAGGTTGGATGGGGCTTTGAACAAACTAATCTAGTAAAAGATGTCACTGCCTGTGGCAGGGGGTTAGACTAGATGCCCTTTAAAGTTCCTTTCCAATCCAAACTATTTCATGATCCATGATAACGGCCCTGACCAGCCTCACCTGGGACCAACACCCTGCCCACTGTCCCAGAAGCCCTATTTCAGCTGGGGCTGTGCTGCTGGAGGGTTATCCTGGCCTGACTCTGCCTCTTGCTGCTCTGATTGATGGCTCAGCCTCCCTGGATGGACCCTGAGACCGTGCTGCTGGCAGCCTACCTCTGGCCCTGACTCTGGAGTGTACCTCAGATTTATGTGACAGGGAATTCTGTCTCCTGGGTGGACTCCAGACCTGACTTGTTGCTTTGCCTTGTCTGGGGCTATTCATGGGACCTGCCTATGTCACCACCCTGGCCCTGTTGAACTGTGTGTGTTGGCATGGGTGGCTCTTATCTACCCTCTCGTTCTTCTTCATGGGGCAACACCATTCCTGGAGCTCCCTGATGTGTAGCCCTTTATGCAAGGGATAAACTAATATATGTTGTACCAAAAATTGTCCAAGACTTTGGTTTTAACTTCAGGAATTATTTTCTTTGTCATTCTCCTTTCAAGGGAAAGCTTAAAGACAACTGACTTGCTGTTTCAGTAGAAGGACTCCTTCAAGCATACCCTTCATGCCTGTGTTTTCAGCAAATGCTTAATAAGTCTCTGTTAACACAGAGAACCTTGTGGGTATTATGTATAATTTCAACTTCATCCTTAGCATTATCAATCTCATATGTGCCAAGCAACGTCATCAACCCTGGCTCCTGTCCCTCTCCCCCAGGAAGAACAACAGAGGCTTGAAGCAGAGCTAGAAATACAGTATGATACAAAGACTGCTTTTCTGATACTTCTCAATCCTTTTATCTCATTCCATATAAAAATTAGCTTGCGCAGACATATCTGTGATTTTTTAGGAGGTATGCTGAAATATGAACTGACTGCAAAAAGTGTGTGGGAGAGTGAGGGTTAGAGCATACCAGTATGCAGAAACTTAATATCACACCAGTGCACTACTCCCTTCCTTCAAAATAAAAAGTTATATTTGCAAGCAGGCCCTGCCTGGTCTGTCTGTCCGAACCAGTGATCTTCCAGTTTTTTTTCTGTAAAGTCAAAAAGATGCTTCTGTCGGCAGGAAGAAAGAGCCACTGCTCCTTTACAAGATTATCTCTAGATTTAATTTTAAAGGGGAAATTTCCCTCCATCTGTGTAAGAGACAAATATCAGCATCCAAGGCACAGAAACCAAGTTTTTCCTCGATTTAAATTTGAAAGACTTAATAAAATGAGTTAAGAAAGGCAGTGGCTGTGAAGAGAAGTCTCAGAGAATGAAGGTGTGAGTTAGTAAGATCTGAAATTTAATTTACATTTATGAAGCAGTGTATCCAGATATTAGGTTTCCCTTGAAGTTTCTAAGAGATTGAAAGAAAAATCTGGGTCTTCTCTCTCAAAAAAAGCTGTGTCTGACCCACAAAGTGTCTAGCTGGGATTCAAGTAAAACAGGCAGAGCTTCAAACATCAGAACTACCACTCTACAAGGATTATGCTGTGAGGAGAGCCAATGTCAGCTGAATGAGGGAAACTGTAATCTTTAACAGCACCTTATCTCTTCAAGGAATGAAGGCTGATCCCAGGTTCTCCGTTGACAGGGAAACATGAATAAGATGGCTCAACAACTGAAAATGCCAAGCTACAGATATCACCAAAGACACTGAACTATGAAATAACACCTCTTCACAGTCTCTTGTGCACCGGGTGAAACTATCTCTGTCTAACAGGTAGGAAAACAGGGCAGATCATTTGTAAGTGCTGAGATGATAGAAAGAAGCTAGATCAGACTCATGATTTCCTGATACCATGCTCAAGCTACACCCATCTGCACCAAAATAAAAAAGAAAATTAAAAAGTAATTGAACAATGATTAGATGTAAATCTTTTTATGTTCCAGCTACGCTATCTATTAACAACTGAGAACGTAAATGTTTGAAAGTCTCCATAACTATAGCATGGATCTAGTGAACAAATAGGTTACTTTTTTCAATGCAAAATTTGGTATTTTAAAGGAGTAGTAATGGAAAGCTGGGTAATTTCTAAGTTTAATGATTCATTATAGCTCTTTATTGACTCAATTTTAAATGGCTCTTTTTTATTAGTTTAACAGTAGATTAAACTTAACAAACCTAGTAGCCTTCTATGAGAAG
>NW_008592762.1:0-21520 GCF_000691845.1 Merops nubicus
AAGATGAACTGTTCCATAATCTTCCCGAGCACCGAGGTCAGGCTGACAGTTCCCCAGATCCTCCTTCCTGCCCTTTTTGTAGATGGGTGTCAGACTGGCAAGTCTCCAGTCACCCGAGACGTCCCCCACTAACCAGGACTGCTGGTATGCCACCTCGCTCAGCACTCATCTCATCTGGGCCCATAGACTTGTGGCTGTCCAACTGGCTTAACAGGTCTTTCACTGCTATTTCCTGGATTATAAGAGGATCGTTCTGTTCTCCATCCCTTTCTTCCAGCTCAGGGGACTGAATACCATGAGGGTAACTGGACTGACTGTAGAGATATAGTTTTCAAAAACAACTAAAATATTTATAAAATATTGTTGTATAAACTGTTCATGGAAAACCCCTGTCTAGAAAATGGCTTATGACATATTGGGATTTTGTAACAAAGTGACGAATTTTCTAATACTGCATAAGAATGGAAGGTCCCTCTCTTAAATCAGGTGTTAGATTCAAGAGAATCAATTCCAAGAGACAGAAAAAACTCTTATGACTGAAGCTTTTTTGGTGGATCTCAAGATTGCTTGTCAAGCTACAAGCGAGCCTCAAGCCTCTGCAGACTTTGGATATTTAAAAGATATATCTAAACTCTGCAGAAAAATAGTCAAGATGAAAAATAAAACTTTGGTTTGGATGCATTTTTTTGACAGAGACGAGATGAGAGTTTTTAAGGAGCAAGTTTTAAATGATGTCTACTTACATAACAGAAGCAAAATTCTCAAAACTATCACAAATTAGGCTAAGCCCACTTTCCAAAACTAAAAAGTTCTTTGAGTCTGACTTTAAACTGACCCTCAGAAAATTATCCCCATTTCTCAGTCTCTCATCATTACTGTATTTTTCCTTCTGAAACAGAATTTAATTTGCACATTTTTTAAAGACAGTAATAGGAAGAAATCACACCTCCAGCCTAAGCTTATCGTTGAAATTGTGGTAAGAGAAGAAGGGAGCATGCTATTAATGAGGTGGTATACTTTCAGAAAAAAAAATCAAACTGCATTACTAAAACTGCTAGTAGAGCCCCTTAAAGTTATTATCTCCAGCCAAGGAGAGGAATATGATTTTAAAATACACTGCAACATTAGTAAAGGCAGTGAAAGCTGAGAAGGAGACTCTGGTCAAATTTTTTTTCATGTAAGTGTAATAGACTGAAATGTTCCCTTGCAGTATGAAATGAGGGATGCAGTGAGGTGCAAGACTACCGAAGATCCTACAACAACATTCTCCAGGAGCAGAGTGAAAAATACAAAAGCGTGTAATACAATGAGATATAACAAACATATTTCTGGCAGATACCTTGGTCAGTGAATGAAAGTGAAAGCTAAAGCACATCTAAAAGCAAATTGCAAAAACACCTATCAGCAGGATGCAGGCTCTGTTCCACTAGATTCCTCTGAATGAAGTATATGGAGATCAAGCAGCTGAAAAGCTTCATCAGGAAAGCTCTAAATCTCAATGCTATATCCAAGGTGTATCAGTATCATCCTGCGTCAGAGCAGGGGGAAAAAATAAAAACATGAAAACAGTCCAGAAGGATCCAATTCCAAACACATACAATGTCAAAAGGATGGCTTAGCTATCTTTTGGCTCTTCATAATTCCGTATAAAAGACTTACGCCAATATAAAACTAAGACTGAGGTTATTCAAATAGTCTAAAAACATACACTGCAGTTTCCGTGTTCATATTGGGTTATATGTTATTACATTCTGAATAACAGCTAGAATTTAGCAGCAGGCTAGACCTCAGAAAATACTTTATTTAAAGGCAAACATTGTTATTACACACATTTAAAAGTTACCTGTCTTTAACATCAAATTGTTAGAAGCCTACAAAAAATTGTACATGTGACCTACAAAATAGTTTCCTAAAGTGGAATTTTTATAATAAGCACCTGTGGGCACCTATTTCTATGCAGCTAAAAGAAGAAAAACATGATCTTGTGTTTATTTTCCCCTCAGGGAGCATAAATTACCTGAATATCAGAAGGTATCATTAAAATCCTTACAATTTACCACTACCATTACTCCTCTGAACTAGCCGTAAACTGAGCCTGAACACGATCTTGCAGACTTAGATTAAATGTGGAAGCTTTCCTTCTTTGGTTACAGAACTAGCTTCTGAGTTAGTAAAGTCCAAGTCTACTTATCTCCTCACCACAATGAAGAAAAATTCACAGTACTTAATAAAAATTAACTATTTTTCCTCCTTCTATGATAAGGAATTTTAATATCTTTATGTGAACTTAAGAGTCTCTTTTTGAATAAATATGCTTAGTGTTAGAAATAACAACACTGTGGCATTTTCGTTTCCATGATTTTAGTAGGAGAGTTCAGAGAAATGTCAAGGTACTGTGGTTTATGGTGGCTTAAACTGAAATAGTGAAAATGCAGAATTTTACAAAATTGGTACTTTATCTAAAACCAGTATGTCTGAAATTATTATTAGAGAGTCTAGACAATTAGCTTGGACTATGTACCTGATTTTTTGACCCCTGTTGGTAAGATGACTCTTGACCTCATCAAGTAGCTGAATCTGTCTCTTGAGAAACGTTATGTTCCCGCAAATGTTTTCCAGTGACCAGTCATACTGCAGGGAGTTCCAAGGGTTTTACACAGCCCATCCTAATCCTTCTTACTTGCCCTTGTGAGCACGGAGTCTCTATCTCTTGTAATATCCACCGTTCCCATTGGTTTTATGTCTTGGAAGAGTGGTTTTATTCATGAAGAACATGAGCTCCCTTAGTAGAGCAAAGTGCTTCCTTTGTGTTTGGAAGAGAGGGAAGTAAGTAGGACAGAGATTGCCTGGAAAAGAGAACAAATCTCATTGCTCAAGGGGATAGGGATAGGAGATCCAGCAGAAGATTTTTCAGGGTCTTACTTTCCTTCTTAATCTTTGGAGAGGCTCTGGTCTCCATAGGTAATTATATATGCAGAAGATGATTGGAAACAACCAAATGTTACTGAACATTTACTTCCCCTAGATGTTTCTGCAGGAAAGAAATAAGGAATTAATTCAGAAATCTTTCACACAGGGGTCTTGTGGAGTGGGTATCACTCTTGTTCTCATTTTGTCACAGGGATGAATAATAACTGCCACTATTGGGAGTCTTTTATAGGACAACTATATGCTTGGATGCGTGGAGATGTGAATCTCTGGTCAGCGTTCCTGTAATAAAGTTGAATAGGAGACAAGAGAGTTCACTCTGTAACAAGTATAGCATTATGAGGTAAGGCAACAAATGCATATATCAGTAGTGAGCCAGCTCAGGCAAAAGTCATCTGTTCGTCTTAGGAGGCAGCCGGGAGGCTTTGTCTGGACTCTAGCCATTCATCGCCTCAGAGAAGCCCAAAGCACAGACCAACTGAACACGCACACTCCCAAAGGAGATGATTCAAGTGAAACACAGGAAACTTTAAGACACAGTCAACTGAACAGCCCAGCTGGTAGGTTCCATGGTGAAAATACTATTCTTCTCCTGTGCACTTGAACAAACCAGTCATTCTGAAAGGCATGTCTGACAGCAAGTCCTGATGCTGTCCATCAGCCAGCAGCATGGTAAAAATACTTTTTGGAGTGTGAGCACTAAATGAATATTGAATAGCTTGTCCAAACTCATCCTGCCATGCAGGTTCCCATCTGTCACTACTCAAGGAAGCCTTTCCCTGTTGTCCTACAGTAGCCACAGTGGCTAAGCTACTTACAGTGCAGTGGGAAGTGGATTTAGTTATGCAGTCCATCAGCAAATACAAAATCCTCTGTCTTCCAGGTGTGGTATAACTAAGTTTGGGAACCCTAGATATTCACCCATAATGCACTGCTGAATGGCACTACCTTTTGGAGCAGAGATGAGCATTGTGTGTTGCATAGGGGGATTGGTATGAGGAATGGAGAAAACAGAAAGGTTGTGCACACTTTCTTGCCATGTCTGTTAGTGGAAACTCATGCACTGAAGACAATTGTGTTAGGTTCTCCTATTCATGCAGAGAAGGGAAGAGGTTTCATTGCAATTAATGTCTCAAAACTAAAAATAGCAAACTGCCTAGCATTAGTTTTCACTTCCCCAGGCAGTGAATAGCAGAATGACAGTGTGGTCAGCACTCCTCTGTCCATGTCCTGGTCCCATCTGTACACACCTCTTCCCCACAGCTAATTCAGTGTGTGCACCCATGCCTGTCAGTAATGACAAAATGACATCCATACTGCCATTTCCTCATGCTTCTCAAACTCCCCAAAAGAGAATAACAATAAACAACGCACAAAGTCTTCCTTGAAAGGAAAAGCACAGAGAATTATCTGGCAAAAATTATCTGATTTTTACAGATGGCAGAACCAAAGCAGAGACATGAAGTTAGCTTCCTAGGAGTAGAGTTTATCAAAGCTTTTCTGAATGCTTTTCCTTTAGAAAGCAATATGTAACTGAAATCAAAACTCTCTTTGGGAACTCATCTGTTTCAGAGACTGTAACTTAAGGGACAGACTAATCACTGTGTGAATAGATGATGAGAGTAGGCAAGCCAGGAAGATTATCCTTTCTTGCTCTTAGTGCATTCCAGGCCATCCAAATCACCAAATTAAGAACCTCCTGCCACAGCAAAAAATCACAAACGAATTCAAAACCCCCTCTCAGGAAATAAAAAAAAAAAAGGTTCTCACTCTTCCATTGCTCTGTTCCCTCTACCAGAAGGACTTAGCAAGCCTGCCCTCCCCAACACCATCTCCTCACTGCACTCCCTCCCCATGCTTTGTCCAGGACCTTGAGCTTCCCACCACCCTCCTGGCTGAGGAAAGACAAGCTACCTGAAGTTTTCTGCCTTGCCAAATTGGAAAGTTCCTTTAAATTTTCACTTTCTGTTAGTTCATAAGGGCTCCCTGTAATTTGTCTTGCTTCCAGACACTGACTCCGATTATGCCTTTCTCTGATATAGATGACTATCTGGCTGCTAGCCCAGTGGAAGGGTCTGGATGGATACCAAATTACTTTGCAGAAGTCAACCAGATCACTCACTATAATCTATAGCCTCTCTCTAATACTGCCTCTAGTAAATATTGCCTCTAAGCCTTTCCTCTGTTCCCTCTGTTTTTTCAGTATCAGCTCTTCGTATCACAGCATTGTGTTGGGAACTTACGTTGAGTTTCATAGAATCATAGAATCACTATGGTTGGAAAGGACCTCCAGGATCATCAAGTCCAACCTTTCTCTCAACTTTTCTGTAACCACTAGACCATAGCCTCAGGTCCCACATCCACTTGTTTTTTGAACACCTCCAGTGATGGTGACTCCACCACCTCCCTGGGCAGCCTGTTCCAGTGCCTAACCGCTCTCTCAGTGAAGAAATTCTTCCTAATACTCAATCAAAACCTTCCCTGGCACAACCTGAGGCCATTTCCTCTCTTCCTATTCTTGTCGGCTTATAAATGCCAAGTCTCACCTAGTCACTGTTTAGCATGGTATTAAAAGTATTAGAAGCATTCAGGTTTTTTTTAAATGTGCTGTGCTGATCAATCTACTAATATTTTGTTATAAATTTGCCCTCTTCCATGTTTCTTGTTACTTTGGTCTTTGCACCATATGTAAAAGCTGTTGGTCATGATCTGTCTTCAAAGTTGTGAAGAAAATGATGCCAAGTTGAACCAAATCCTGCAGAACCTACCAAAATTATCTCCATTCAGTGAGGTAAGGCCAGATGCTTTTTGAAGTTCTGTGATGAATTACTGTCCACCCATTTGATACCTCTGTACTGATAATAGTAAGGTGTCATATGTTTGATCAGATAAAAAACAGCAAAAGGCCATAAACTTCACTAAGTATAGGACAACTTGGCTTTTACTTTTAGCAATCAAACCCTTTATTTCATAAAAGAATGAAATCATAACAACTGCAAGTAACAGGGAGCAGGTAACTCAGTTAGGATGACTTTTCTCAAGCTTAATTTTTCATTTCAAAACAATGTTCTTTCCCAATAAAATTTAATAAAATTATAACAATAATGTAAAGCAAATTAACAAGTAAACTTTTGATGTTATAAAATTCTATTATTGATTTAAACCAATATATATATACTTTTTAAAGTATATTTTCCTTCTTGTTTGGAATGAATGACGGAGCAGAATTTTTAAAAACCTGGAAAGGAAATTATTTTATATTACTTTTCTTAATATACTCTTGCTGTTACATAAGACGCCACTCAGTTTGCTGAATATAAGAACAAAAATTTATTGTTAGTTATATATTTTCTTCAACATTAGACTAAGCAGAGGAATACAAATTTTCTCTTTTCCCTTCAGAATCAATCTACGTATCTGCGACACAGCCCTTTATTAAAACTGGTTTTGAATGTAGGAAACTATTCAGTTCACTGGAAGCTTGAAAGACAATTTTAGAAGAAATGCAGGTTTGGCTCTTTAGGATCCTGATAATAGCACCTGCTCTCAGTAAAGAGCTTCAGGAATAATGAGGGTAAGGCACATAGAAAATATACATAGAAAAATGTGAATCTGCAGTGGGGAAGAGACAGCATCTTCCAGAGATTTTACTAGAGTATATGTATGGGTTTGATAAAAGCAAATCCATAGTTAAAGTTTTGACTTCAGTCAGGAGACTTTTCTTCCCCTCCAGCACCAGAAAAAAAGCACCATCTTAGTGACTGGTGTTTTAAATCTAGCTGTTGCTATGTGTTTAAAGAGAGTGAATACCAGTACCTCCATTTGACATGTGAGAAAACCAGGTCACAGGGCCTTGGACTGACCCTGTCAGAATAGGACAGTGTTCAAGCCTGGTAGTAAAATCAGAAGAATAATCCAGGTTTCCTGAGATATAGTGTAACAAGCCATGATGCCACCACTGTATTAAAGGACCATTCCCATTCTGTTTTCTGTATCAATCTCTATTTATAGGACCTGTATCAAACTCACCTACTTTTCTTTCAGGAGCTTGTACATGTCATTAAAGTGCCATTCTCCTGTTATTTTTTTATGTTAGAGGTTTTCCCTCTCAGCAGAAACACAACCCACCACACCTGAAGGAGATTTTGGACACCCAGCTCTCTGTGGGCTGGCTGTTGAGATGCTGACTCACTGGTTTCCATGAGCTTCTTCAGCAGCCCTTGTGAAAAAGTAACAAAACTGCCTCTGTGGGCATACTAAAGAAAGGAATAGACCAAGGCCTGCCTATGCTACAGTTTATGGATGAACCTGAGTCTTCTTCTGAGGCATCTGAAGACTACTTGGTATCTCCTGAATGTACCACAGCATTGACATTTGAACAGTTTCAGAGAAAGTCTCCCAAGAAAAGAATTCTTGAGTAAGCAAAAAGATTACTTAGTGGTTAGGCTGGATGTTCATTATAGGTCCCTTCCAAATGAACTACTTAACTGGCTGAATGACAGAGCTGAGTTGTGGTGCAGTCTAATTGGAGGCCTGTAGCTAGCAGTGTTCCTGAGGGGTCAGGACTGGGTCCAGTCTTGTTTAATATATTCATCAGTGATCTGAATGAAGGGATGGAGTGTACCCTCAACAAGTTTGCTGATAACCCAAAACTGGAAGGAGTGGCTGACACAGCAGAAGGCTGTGCTGCCATTCATCAAGACCTGGGCAAGCTGGATTGTTGGATAGAGGGGAACCTAATGAACTTTAACAAAGGCAAGTGTAGAGTACTGCACCTGTGGAAGAATAACCCCATGCACTATTATACATTAGGAGCTGATCTGCTGGAAACCTCAACAGAGGGGGACCTGGGAGTCTTGGTGGAAAACAAGTAACCATAAGCCGTAAGTGTGCTCTTGTAGCCAGGAAGGCAAATGGTATCCTGATATGCACTAAGAAGAGTGTGACCAGCAGGTCAAGGGAGGTTCTCCTTCTCCTCTACTCTGCCCTAGTGAGGCCACCTCTGGAGTGCTGTGTCCAGTTCTCAGCTGTCCAGTCCAAGACAGACAAGGAACTACTGGGGAGTCCGACAGGCTACAAAGATGATAAGGGGACTGGAGCATCTCTGTTATGAGAAAAGGCTGAGAGATGTGGGGCTGTTTAGCCTGGAAAAGAGAAGACAGAAGGGATTTTATCAATGCTTGTCAGTATCTAAAGGGTGGGTGTCAAGAGGATGGGGCCAGACTCTGCAGTGGTGACCAGTGACAGGACAATGGCACAAACTAGAACACAGGAAGTTCCATATGAACAGGAGGAGAAGCTTCTTTCCTTTGAGGGTGCCAGAGCCCTAGAAAAGGCTGCCCAGAGAGGCTGTGGAGTCTTCTTCTCTGGAGAGATTCCAGACCCAACTGGACAGTATCCTGGGCAACCTGTGCTAGGTGAAGCTGCTTTGGCAGAGGTGTTGGATGAGATGATCTCCAGAGGTCCCTCCTAACCCCAAACATTCTATGATTCTACTCAAACAATATCAGGTGTTGTTTAAAAGAGCAAAAGGAGGAGGAGCCAGACTTGCACTGCCTGCTGGTCTAGAGAGGGTTAGGAAGAGGAGAGCAGATCTGAGAAAACCTATGAGAGGGGAAATCTAAAGAAAAAAATAAAGAAAGAAGAAAAAACCCAACAGGTGTTTTGGCACTTTTTTTTTTGATCATATGATCAAGAGACAGGGCAACTAGCAACTGAAGCCAAAGGCTAATGTAGGAACCGGTAGGAGTGTTCCATAGCCAGCTAGATCCTCACAAAAATAATCTTAGGAGGGTAACAGAAAAAGAGAAAAAAGAAAATGCATATGCACCAGTAGAACCCACATATGCTAACTTCTAGGGCTCTGACTGATTTTGAATTTATTTCCACTGCTTGGGCCAGTTAATCAACTATCATCATTAGTTGTGGAATTGTGACTTGCAGAGCAGGATGACACGTTTTGCTGAGCATGGACAACCAGCACAGGCCTAAGGTTCTCGTAGGCCTGAGAAAGTCTGTAAAGTAACTTTGAATACCAAAATATTTAGAGTTAGTGTCTGTTGGCTGCTCGCCCAAACAAGTATGTTAAACACTGACAAGGATAACTACAACAACTCTGAGACTGACAGAGCTCGTAGACAGAGCACGGACAGTGACTTTTATCCAATCTGTAACTCAGCTTAGGTGTGTGAACAGGCTTGTGAACCTATGGGATTCGGAGGGCTGTCTCTTGTCTGCTATAAAAGGCTGTAAAACTTTGCAATACATGGATTTGTCTGCAGAACCCTTGGAGTGTGCATCTGTTCTCTGGAGCTCCTTCACTACAGTTAGTGACTGATGGCTTAGGAAATCTCTGCCTTTGCAGCTGTGTGTGTGTCAAGCACAGTCTCTGCTCTTGAAGGTAAATACAGAAAGAAATTGAATTTCTAGTTTCAATGAAGGGAAAAAAGGCAGAGAGGGCTATAAAAATGACAGCACCACAAAGCTGGAGCAAACCAGTTTCTCCACATTGACCACAGACATCTTTGCTTCTTGCACTGACTGCTAAAGGGTTTTTTTTTCTACTTTTCAAGATTTTTCACCTAGTTATAAATCATCTTTTTGTAAAGTACCTCATAACAACTTCACTGCTTCTAGTTCACGTCCCCTTAAATAATCTGACAGTTATTTCACCATTCTGTAATTGCTTGACCCTTATCATGCACACTTTACTAACAAGATACCTTCCAATACCTCCCTTTTTCTTTCTGTGTCATTTGAGTGATGAATACTCTACAGTTATATTTTTTTTTACCACTTTTTTGTGAGAGTCAAAGGGACTATTAAGCAAGAGTCCAAAAGATTGCATGATTTTGGTCCCCCTGGTTGCTCATTATTGCCCTGCTGATCTGCTCTGTCCAAACATCTTAATAAATTGCAAATGAAAGGGAGAAAGAGAGGAATCATAATGCAAGCTAAAATATGCACCAATATACAAGTGTAAGTACAAGTATTGGTACATTTTACAAAGAGGTTTCATATGAAGAGTTAACAAGGATCCACAGCTTTTTCCTGTTTCCTGAAAATCAATAGGAAAGATATTTCAGCATCTGCTTTGCTTTCTTCAGTCAAACACCAACAACCGGAGTTAATCACCATGACAGAGAAAAAAACATCCCTTCTTTTACATTAAGCATTTCCACCTATCTTTACAATTTCCTTTTTTCCCACCTTAAGCAAGCCACTAGGTGACAAGACAGCAATACACCAGTGCCCACACTAGACACATAAGCCATCCCTCGGGGTCTCCTCAGAAGAGGAATAAAACTGCCTTGCAGAAGTTTCTTCCTCCCAGTCAAGCTTCTCCTGGGCTGCCAGCAGCCTCTCATCCCTAGAGGGCACCCGATGAGCGCAGCTCCGGGGCACAACTCACCTTCCCTCAGGCTGCAGGATTTGTCACTCTTAATCAGCTTCTCCCATCTCTCTAACCACAGAACCATTGGGACTGAAAACTTCTGGGTCATTTCAGTTGCTTTTTTCTCAGCTCCTGATGTATGCGCACACAGAGAGCTGCCATAAACCACCACCTCGCTCTCCGGCAGCCCAGCTTTAGGGACAGGCATTTGCACCTCTTCCAACAGGTACTCCAAAGCCCCTTACCTTATGATGACAAACATGACTAGAGAGTTTCCCACCAAGCCAACAACGAAGACCACCGAGTAGACAGCAGTGATGATGATGGGGATGACAGGAGAGATGCTGGTGTGGTTGTGCTGGGCATCCCCAAAGGCCCCGGTGTTGTTGCTCTCATAGTCTGCCCAGTTCAGGACCCAGCTGCTACTGGTGCTGGGGGGACGACAGGGCCCCGGGGAGCAGGTGGAGTCCAGCTCCTCCCGAAAAATCTGTACTGGAGCATCCATAAGGGCACAGCACCCACGGGCAGGAGGGAGATGGGGAGGAGAGTGCCGGCAGCAAGAGATGAATACGCTGGAAAGAGGGAAAAGAGGGAATGAAACAGAAGTGCTATCACGGCCACAGGACGTTAAGACATCTGAAATTTATATGTGTTAAGGGGAGCTCTGCTGTCATGGGAACTGTAATTTGCCAAGCAGAGATTTAAGCAAGCCACGTTCCTTTTCAATAATTACAAGTTTTACATCTCGCTATATAATGGGTAAGTGCTTCTCCTCCAGGTGCACAAGGAAAAGTTTTTCTCCACTTTCAGAGATTACACAGAGAAACAAATCAGATAGGAAACAGCTCAGATCCACCCCCACACTTTAACCCTGTCTCTCCCGACCTCCATATTTTAAACCAAATTGTGATGGGGACAGCTTACTGCCTAAGCTCTGCTTATAAAGCAGAGGGGAGAGAGAAAGCCACTACCTTCCTGCACATCTGCTGTGACATCCTGCCCTGCATTATTTTTTTCCTGACCCCATACCTGCTTTCAAAGAAGAGACACGTTAATGACACAAAATACCTCTTTCAGTCCAGAAAAAGGAGTGGAATCCTCAAACAGGTGTTCTTTGCAGGAAAAGAAAAAAAATAAAGCAATTCTGCTTGGATCCTGGAAGTACCACCGGCCTTGTAGGACTTTTGAACCCGAGGCACCTGCAGCTTTGGAGAGGCGTGCTGGCAGCAGAGGCGATTTCCGGGCAGGAGCTGGTTGGTAGCAGCAGTTGCTGCTGTTCCAGCTCCCACCACTTCGTCTTTTCCCTCTCAGGCTCCCTCTGCCAGGGCTCCAGCAGCACTCTGCACTGATGCACACGTTCTCCTCTGTCTCTGCAGCTCAGAAGCTCACATGACTTCTGTCTACACACTGAGAGGCAGATAAATTAAGAGAGAAGCAAGAAATAAGTTCTGCAATGCTTATTTTTAATACATTTTTCCAAGTTGCTTTTCCTTATTCTCCCTGCTCTCCCAGGCCTCAGGCAACAATCCTCTCTGCCTTACTGAATGCCACAGGTTTTTACAGACTGGCAGAGTCTGAATAAAATAGGAATTTTCAGTTTTGATGCATTGCTCTTTCATGTGTCAGGTCCACAACTGTGCATCCAAAACACTTCTCCCTGTGTGGCTGTGCCCCTATTTCATTACACTTGCAGCTTGGAGTAAAGTAGTATGCGAGCTACCAAAGCAGAGGCTCTCTGCTTACTGTTCTTACTTTATTCAAGCTGTCCCAAACCATGCAAGGAGACAAAAATACTCAGTAGCACTGCCAGTGCACTGCTCTCCCTAGGCTCCAGCTGCAGGCAGGGCTGAAGAGAATGTGTGTGAAGAAATCGCATCCCTCAGAGCTTATCCCTAATATACACCATCAAGCAGGGGTTGGGAAAGCACCAGTCTGTGCTCAGGACATCTCTTAACTTGTACACAGGCTTTGAAATTCCCACCAGAAGTCTGTCTGAATAGCAAACTGGGAGAGGTGAAGCAAGACCCTGAGTTGCTCCCACTTCCTTGGAAGAGATGGAGAACAGCCAGGCTAGTTGCATCCCAAAGCATGCAGCAGAGAAGTAGGTCTCTGCAGGGAATGCCTCTCGGGGCATTTGGTGAAGCATAGTTGGCTAGGACAGGAGCTGTGGGTTTTCCTCATTCTTTTCCTATGTTTACAATTTACTTTGTACTCAGAAGTCATGTAGGAGGTTTAAAAGGTACAGAATCCACTCTTAGAGGCAGAGGCTTGTGCAAACATGGTGATGGCTTTGCTTGCAGTCACTCTTTTCTCAAGATGCTCAGCAACTTCCCACTGTCATCTGTGTAGAGCTGTTTAAAAGTTTCACCTTAATGAAGATGGATAAAAATGCAAAATAGTGAGCATGTGGCAAAAACAACTCTCTGGTCAAATGTATTTTAAGGATGGAATGTAGATCTGGGACAATAATAATGTTTTGGAACATAAAGTGAGATCCTAACACAAAATGTACCCCATCCCTCTTTTTATCCTCTGCAATCCATGAGCTTTTGAAGATGTACTGAAGGGAATTACTACTACTGTATCTTCTCATACAAAGTTTTACGTGGCAGTTTTCAACTCCTTCTTAACATCTTCCCCAGACTTCTCCACATTCTGGAATTAAAATCTACAGGATAGCTTTAAGGTAGTAATATTTTAGCATTCATTGATAATTTGCTCTTACAGCAATCATTTTGTCTGGCTAAATACCTTAAATATGAGCATATACAGCTGCAATATAATCAATAAAATAGACTCTAAGGGTTAGGCTGAAGTGAGGGAGAAAGGAGCAACAGCCTTTCTGCAATTGCTACAGGTCGATCAGAAACTTCTATACAGGGAAGTAAAGTCTATTATCCCTATGCATAAATCTAAAGCACAGAGGGAGGACCATGCTCCACCACCATCTTCCTCTCCTTCAACATTGTCCTGGTTTGGAGCTGGACTGGCCACTAGACAAATGACAGATGCTCTCTGTTAACCCCTCTCCCTTCCCAAAGCAGGACAGAATGAAAATAATGGAGACTTATGGATTGGAAAAGAAGACTGAAAAAAAAGCTTTAATGAAAATAATAACTATAAAATGAAAAATATACAAATATAGACAAAACCAAAATCAAACTCAAGTGCCATGATGGCAAGTACATCACTGTCACCACTGTTGCTGTGAAGCAGGTCATGGAGGAAGTCCCAGACTGGACTCATCAACAGATAGGAACTGGATCTGGGAGATGGATTTGGGAACTGAATTCAGGAACACATGGATCATGATCAAAAGCAGAACAGAGTCCTCCTTGGATCCTAGCCATTGAAGAAAAGAACCTGTCCTGTGTGATCTTTCAGCTTTATGGTGAACGTGATGTACATGGGATGGAATCCTTTGTTGGTCAGTTTAGGGTCACCTGTCCTGTCTGCTCCTCCCTGCAGGTGAGGCCTTTTGCATCCTGCACCCCCAGTGTGGTACACAGGACTTGGCAGTGACCTTGGGCTGCACAGGAGCAAGCCTAAGCAAGAGGCTTTCTGGACAGCCCAATCTTTGATGGTAACGTAAACATGGAGCGTTACCAGTGCTAGCAGCAGACACTGTCTGAGAAAATGTGCCCTTAATTTGAGAAGGTGCAGTTAGAAGACACTGAGCTGAGAAGTAAGGTCACTGAACAGAATTGGTTCTGTTCTAGCTCAAACCAGGACAAACGCATAACTGCTCAGCAGCTCTATGCCCTTCCCAATACTCCTGTGGAAAAGGAGTCTCCTGAAGCCACGAGGGAAGAGAAAGAAGGGGTTTGCAGGTGACCTAACCCAGACTGTCCACACACTGATGCCAGAAGTCCTTGTTCCCTCAGAGGCATTGCATTAGACTAAAGGACCTGCTCTTTCAAGGGGAAAAAAAGGCAAGATTTAGGCAAGAAAGACAGCATAAAAGCACAGTCTCACCACTCAGCTACAACTGTCCTCCAGCACTGTTGTTACAAACCTCTGGCTCACATGCCCTTTGATTTTTCATTATAATACTGTAGAGCCAGTGCAACAGAAACTACCTGGACTTTTTAATTAAAAATACTAAATTATATATAAAATTCTATATTTAAGGAACAATGTTTAAGTTGTGAATGCCAGCCCTCAGAGGTAAAAAAACACTCATAACACAGATCAGTTACACAATATTCCTACATTTAAGTGGAAGGACAACCATAAAATAGGAGTTTTGTATCTGTAAAGTGTTTTCTTCTGTAATTCTGGTGAAACTCTTTGAACGAATAAGGAGCATGGGTGGAGGGAGATATGTAATATTTAACAGTAGTAGGTAGGAAGGGCTTCAGTCCTCTTTATTACCTTTTTAATTATCTTTTTTTTACCTTTTTATTATCTTTTTTAAATACCAAAAGCTAAAGTAAAGAGCTGCCCCCATCAGCAAACTGCTTCAAAACCTTTACAGTGTGCTGGGACATGAATTCAGCCCTGACTCAGAGGGAAGAATGAACCGCACTGAATCACCAGCACAACTCCATGCAGCATCCACTCCCTGTTCCACAGCAGAGACCCAGCTCCATCCCTCCAGCACATGCAGGTTTTGAGGGAAAGCTGCTTAGTTGCTGATATTTTTTCCCAGAAGACCATGACACTTTCTGGGCTTAAGTTAAATGTGCAGAATAGAACAGACCTTGAAGTTCAGCCATTAATTGTAACACTGGATACTTTGATACAGGATTGTTTGCAGAGGTCACTTTTTATTCTAGAGGTTGGGAGGGAGGCCAGATGAATTAAGTGGAGCATGTTAACAAGATGTTTTTCTTAGTTCATAATTATTTTTATTACCTGATTCACTAATAACAGTGAACCTGAGTAAAGGGAGGAGATGCTGGAAGTACTTTCTGGTGGCTCCAGTTGCCAGGGAAACAAAGTTCTGCCTCTCTGCATCCAGAAATGTTAGCTCTCTGAGTGAAGGCAGATCCTGGGAAACATTGTCTTTTATCCTCCCCAGAGACTAGCAAGGGAGAGGAAGGGGAAAGAATGAGGCAGTAAAGATGATGTACTACTTCTTAAACAGTTTTTGTACACATATTTTGGTCATAGTAAACTAAATATTCAGCATGTGACTTGTGCTTTATATTTGGTTGCAGATGGCAGGAGTTCATGTTACATTTTAAAATAAACTACTAAGTGCAAGTCTCAATTGTCATCTTCAGAAACTAACCCAATGAAACCCTGAGCATCAGGACAGCCTCTGTGGCCTTTCCCAAGACATCCATCTTCCACAGGAAAGTCCTTGGGAGGGTATGGAGAGACCAGCCACCTTCCAACTGCAGGGAAGCACTGGACAGATGTTGAACGATTTATGACCCCAGGTCTTTAAAAAGGAGAAGTGTTGTACAGACAGGAGATGACTGGCAGCAAGAAGGCTGATGGCTGGGATTAAGAAGTTCAGCAGATCATAACAGAAGGCCATCTGCTCTGCTGTCACCCTGGCAGTTCCCAGCCGGCTGTGTCACGCAGGCCAGCACCTCGGAGATGGGGCAGAGCTATCAAAACAGGTCAGCACTTTGCTGTCTTCCCTGCATTTCATTTCATTTCATTTCATTTCATTTCATTTCATTTCATTTCATTTCATTTCATTTCATTTCATTTCAATTCATTTCATTTCATTTCAAAGGTCCCCAGCTGGAAGTTTTATAACTTCCCACCTCTCTCGAGCAGGCTGCAGCTGTGACTCCTAGAATTGACACAAGATCGCTGAGAGTGACTGAATGTGAGCTGAAGAACAATTTTTAGTGCTTCTCTTTAAAAGATAAACTTGTAGAATTCCTTAGATATCTGTAGAACAGATACAGATATGAGGCCTGCAGAGCAGGTCATCTGATACAGATGTGTCATTTTCACTGAAAAAAACCCCAAACAACTAAACAAAATGAATCAAACCAAACTGAAGTCTTTCTAATTGTTTTTTACCATTATTTCTCCTTTGGGGCACTATCAATTAATCATCTTTCAGAGGAAGTTGCCTTCTCAGCATGTGGAAGCACAGTTCTGCTGGGAACTGGTCTGCTGCTCCAGGGAGGGAATGGGGATTGGCTAACACAACTCAAAATTCCACCCAGTCTCGGCCCTGAGGCATGAAATGAAGTTGATACCATTGATAAATTTTATGAGAATAAATAAAAGCCACTTTAAGATTACCCTAGTTGTTTCTTTTTAGGATAGTCCCAGTGGATTGTGTGGGATAAGTACTGACTTCTCCCCAAAGAGCTCAAGCTCCTGCAGAGCCTTTTCTTTACTTCTTTTGACAAGAAAAGAAAGATGATTCATTTTCAGAAGGTAAGAACTGTGGTAATTATGTGCCTGTGATATCTAAATCTTAATCTTCCTTCCTTGAGACTTAGAATTGTTTGATGGATTTTTCTGATGCCTGGCAGAAGTAAGAAACACATTGAAAAATTATGTATCTGAAGCTAAAGACAAGTAAATTTTACCGACACAACCCCTGAACATTGCCCTTCCCACCTCCTCTGCCTCCTGT
Source organism: Merops nubicus (assembly GCF_000691845.1). Taxonomy (NCBI): domain Eukaryota; kingdom Metazoa; phylum Chordata; class Aves; order Coraciiformes; family Meropidae; genus Merops; species Merops nubicus. Next base: position 16,878 of record NW_008592762.1, read on the forward strand.
TTTTGGCTATTCCATTCATACATAATAAATGGCTTAAACACCACAGTGTTGTGATAAAAGAGGGATGAATTCAGCTCTCTGAATCAGGGGCTGTGCCTGCACCAGCTGAATAAGCTAGTCTCTGCTGAGTCCAGGTTAGAGAGGGGAAAGCTAAAGCTCCCTTGCCTTTTCCCCACTAATTGAGTTCTATTAGTCTCAGTCAATGCCATGGAGAACCCACTTGAGCCAAGGAGTGAACAGCATACTAATAGTGATGCCGAGAGTGAAGAGTATCAAGAAAAATCAGGCATGGAGAGTAAAGCTTTCCTTAGCGCAGGAAGTAAAAGAGGCATTACTTAAATCCACACGTACCAGCCATATTCACAAAACAAACCCTAAATTACTTGAGATTGTTTAGGTTTCTCTGAGCACAACCAAACAAACGGTTAAGAATGAGGAAGCAAATCCTTGAACAAAAGGGTTAGGGGAAAGCTCAAAATTTGTCAGACTGCACAGAGAGAGCTCATTCAGCTAGACCACAAAAAAAAAAAAAAGAAAAACAAAAAACAAACAAACAAACAAAAAACCCAAACAAAAAACCCAAACAAAAAAAACAACAAAAAACAACAACAAAAAAACAAAAACAAAAGAAAACAAAAACAAAAGAAAAACAAAAACAAACAAACAGACAAAAACAAAAACAAAAAAACAAAAAACAAACAAAAAATAAACAACAACAACAACAAAACCAAAACCAAAAACAAAAAAAAACAAAAAACCAAACCAAAACAAAACAAAACAAAAAACAAAACAAAACAAAAACACCACGGCTAAACAACCCCAACCAAAAACCACCCACACACCAAAAAAAGCCCACCAAAACAAAGAACTGCACCAAAAAAAAAAAACCACCACTAGGCCTGGTTGAGATGGGGACTGAGCACCCACAGGAGGAGGCGGCCTGTCCCAGCCCTCTGAGCTGTTTTCAGAAGGAACAGCAGAGGGGATAGGTACCCCGACATGATGCCACCAAACAAAGCAGCCTGCAGGGACCTGAACCTGCCCATGTCCCCTCCAGGCCTGGGAGAGGGAGGATGTGCTGGGTACCATCATGTCCCCAGAGTAATTTTTTTGCCCCTGGTTACATTTTTAATTACTCAGTAACATCAAGCAGAGAAAGACACATTTTAAGCTGCAAAGTGCAGCAGTTTGCTTCAATGTATGAAACAGCAACATCTGTTAGAAGCTAAAGACACAAAAAAGACTTTTAAGTTCCTGTATAAAATGCTGCAGAGAAGACAAATGGGCTTTTTACACTGTATTGGTTGATGCTGTAACTAAATTGTAGATTACTAAGTGTGAAAATGAAGCTGAAAACTTGTGCCAAGGTTTTGCATCATATGAAACTGTGCTTTTTGAGATGTTTGCTTAAATAAGTGATGCAAGAAGAAAATGAATCTGGGATCAATTTGTCCATTGCTTGCAGCCAAGCTGGGTATCAGAATCATAGAATCATTTTGGTTGCAAGAGACCTTCAAGACCATCAAGTCCAAACATTAACCCACCACTAAACCATATCCCTCAGCACCACATCTACACGGGTTTTAAATCCCTCCAGGCATGGGGACTCTACCACTTCCCCAGGCAGCCTGTTCCAGGGCTTGCCAACCCTTTCAGGGAATAAATTTTTCCTGATATCCAGCTTAAAGCTCCCCTGGCACAACTTGAGGCCATTTCCTATTCTCCTGTCACTTGTTCCTTTGCAGAACACACCAACCACCACGCAGCTTCCACCTCCTTTCAGGGAGCTATTGAGTGCAAGGTCTCCCCTGAACCCCTTCTTCTGCAGGCTAAACAAACCCAATTGCCTCAGTTACTCCTCAGAAGACTTGTTCTCTAGACCCTTCACCAGCTTAGTTTCTCTTGCTTTGGACATGCTCCAGCACCTTAATGTCTTTTGTGTAGTGAGAGGCCCAAAACTGAACACAGTTCTTGAACTGCAGCCTCACCAGTGCTGAGCACAGAGGTGCAACCACTTCCCCAGTCCTGCTGGCCACACTATTTCTAATCAAACTGGAAAACTCAAGCTTCACTTAGGAGGGTACTAAAGTGGGTCACGTGAAATACTGAAGTCCAACCTTACTGCCATTACTTACAGTGTGTAGAGTCACTAAATTCAATAAAACTGCTCATAGAGCAAAAATCCAAACAAAAAAATTCATTTCCAAAAGACAAGGAGAAGATAAAGAAAATCATTAGAAATATAGCTCAGAAAATTTTAAGAGCAACCTAAGCTGAACATAACCTACACAAGAAGAAAGTGTTGGATAGGTGTCATGATTTAACCCAGCCTACACACTGGTGCAGAAAAGGCCATGATACTGTTCAGCAGTAAGGAAAACATCCCCGTGTTATTAGCACGATTTCCAGCAAAAATCCAAACCACAGCCCCATCCCAGCTACTGTGAAGAAAATAACCCTATCCTAGCCAAAACCAGCATACTGGATATCATTACTGTGAGCAAGTGGCACCAAAAAGAAACAGCAAGTATAAATTAAGACTTCAGCAGGGGAGCAAAGAAAATCCTCAAGGGCTTAGACATCACTCTGAAGTATATCCCATGCCTGGGTTGTCTTCACCTTTTTTTCTGGTTTCACCTTTTACTGTTAGTATAATTGCCTGTTATTACAAATTTTCATCATATTCATAAAATAAATGGCACCGAGACAGCTCCTTTTTATTTGAATAAATTAGAATCCCATACCAACTAATTTTCCAAAGTACTTTTCAATTGTGGTAAAAGATTACTAATTGCCTTAGGCTGCTAATTGCTCTATGTACTGAAGGGTTTTTTTATTAAATGGAAAGATCCTTTGAAACCTGAAGAATAGAAAGTATTTCAGTGGTTTTATTTTCATTGTTTCAATAACGTGATAAAAGTAAAGACACCAGTGTTGTTTTACTCCCTGTTGAGTTCTTACTTGCTCTGTCATGCAAAGTGGCAGTAACTGCTGCTTTCTACCACTAGGGAGAGTTGAACCATCAGGCACACAACTGGCTGCTAAAGATGGAACATTCTGGGGTTTATCCACACAGGTTCTTAAAGGACAAGGCAATGTCTTAAAGGACAATGCATGGAAGTGCTTATTTCATATGACACAAGCACATCAGCGGTTAGCCTTAGAAAACACAAGACATGCATATAGCCTGTCTTGTTCCTGACAACATGTAACCCTTTGGCTTCTCTGCATCCTACAGACAGAAATTCTCCTAAGAGATATTCACCTTAGAAGAACTGAGCCCAGCAACCAGCTTCTGATGCAGGTCTTTGATTTCTGAGGAAATCTACATCATCACTAAAACTAATGTTACTCCTAATATTTAGAAGTAACCAGAACATGGATGATTTCTATAGGTGTGCCATCCAATAGCTCAGAGTGGTTTTGCACAACAAACAGACAAATCCCCTTAGGCTGTCCTGATCCCTGGTCATCTGGCAAAGACACGGGCTTGTATACAGATTTTCCTTAAACCAGAATAGCTCAAGATCTGCAAATAACCAAATCCTGATCCGTTGTTTTTTTTTTTTTTTTTTTTTTTAAACTATCTATTTTGATTGCACTTAAGATGGATGAGTATATACTCATAGAGGGAGAGTGAGATTGAGGGGGAGCTCCAGCAGCTGTGGCTGGCAAATGGGCTGGTAGTTAGGTTTACAGAAACAATCAATTTTTAGGCTTTAGCTTTTCCTCTTGGAGCCAGTCCATTCTAGATAAACAAATATTCAGAGAAAGACATTATGCTCTCTGGTCTTGTACTCAAAACTCTAGCTAGACACTTATTAAATCAAGGCTTACGTATGTGCTCCAAAACAGATAATAAGTGATCTCCTCCATGCTGGCCAAGTGATCTTGTCCTTACCAGGTTCCACCAGTAGCATGTTTGGTTTCAACCAGAACACACATTTAAATTGCTAAGAGTAATTTAACCTGTAAAACATAGTGATAAAACTTAAATATTCCAACATAAATTATCAAATCATCTCACTATATTTTTAGTTGTTAATTTGAGCGTCTTACATCAGTTATTCAAATCTGAAGTTTTGACTGTAAGTTCTGAATACTTAACTTGAATTTGACCAAGTGTTACCAGATGCTGTATAGTTTAAAGCTACAGAATGCTTGTAGAATGCTTAATCCTTCTCTTAAACTGATGAAGTGTTAGGGAAGTCTCAAAAACTATTTGGATTTAATTTATTGTGCTAGCAGTCCTCAAATACCAACATAATGATGGGTCCTCTGGCAAGGTCGGTTTATTATTTATGTTGCTAAAATTATATGGAAGAGTCTAAAAGAGAAACTTCAAGATAAATCATGTCTTACTCTTCTGGAATAGTCAAGAGAGTGTAACAGGACTGAAATATTTATTGCAGCATTGCAAAATCTGTATCCTTCTCATGCTGCATGGCAGTGACCCACACAGTATTTTTTCAGAATTCAGGAAGTACACACATCATCTCATAAGAGACTTTCAGAGATTCTCTTAGACAATTTCAGGGATGAATCCTGTTTCCAAGAAAATGAGGTTCTGGGGTATATAGACAGGTCTACTGAGTGCAAAAGATCATGATGAGGTATTAAACTAGATTCGAAGGGGAAAGGGG
>NW_008592763.1:0-21521 GCF_000691845.1 Merops nubicus
TTTTTCTGGAAAAAAAAAAAAAAAAGGCAAAACAGTTTACTCTTTTAGTTGTACTTTCAGATTTTAAAACTTCGGTAAGGATTGTAGAAATTGCTGCATGCCAATAATATGGTAGTATATGAAGCATGATTGTTACTGGGGCTTGTGCCTCCTTTGTAAGAAGTATGAAAGACTAGAATGGTAGAAAGTTCAGGTGATACATCATTTTATGGAATGTTAGGAACTGTTAGAACTGGAACTCGGCAAAACCAGAAAACAGTCCTGTTGCAAAATTCAAGGTACATCTCTGTTTTGAGTTCCACGTTCAGGTCTGCAGTTGTACAGATAAACATACAGACGCATATACTGATGCTGCAGATAGGTCATTGTATCAATATAGATGATCATATGGCAATAAAGGAACTAGGAAAAAGGCAAAGCAATATGGTATGGATTATTAGAGATATGCCATACTTAGTGGAGAGTGTCTTTGATGTCAGTTGATGCTGCAGAGAAGAAATAAAATAACCACATTTTTTGCATCTCATGATTTATTAGGAATTCAAAAGAATATTGAGATAATAACTTAGTAGACTTAGATGCAGAATGAAGACTTCAGTTTACTGGTAGAAATCTTACATATATTTGATTTAACAAAATAATTTGTAAGGATTCTAGGTGCTTATGCTACAAAACTGAAATGTTGCAACTTCGAAGAGATTTCACTTGTATCAATGGAATTGTAGTATTATCTTCACAGTGAGGCAGTCCTGGATTGGCTGGGATAGAGTTTATTTTCTTCTTAATCGCTGTATTTTGGATTTAGAATGAGAATAATGTTGATAACACACTGCTGTTTTAGTTATTGCTGAGCAGTGCTTACACCAAGTCAAGGACTTTTCGGCTTCTCATAGTGCCCTGCTCGCAAGGAGGCTGAGGGGCACAAGGAGCTGGGAGGGGTTGTGGCCAGGCCAGCTGCCCCAAAACTGAAAGGAGATTCCAGGCCCTATGCCCTGGTGCTGAACAGCAAAGCCAGGGGCGTTGGCTGGGGGTGGAGGCTTGCGGCTCCGGGGCTGGCTAGACACTGGTCAGCGGGTGGTGGGCAGCATTGTGTGTTTTGGATATTCATATGCCATCCTTATTATTATTTCCTCTTCCTTTTCTGTCCTGTTAAACTCCGCTTCTCCACCCTTAAGTTTTCCATTTTTGCCAGTTCTTTCCTCCACCCTTCCATGGGGGAGTGAGTGAATGGCTGTGCGGCATTTAGCTGCCTGCCTGGTGAAACCGCAACAATATTGCATCAGGTTCTCAGTCATTTTTCAATTAAATAAACAGCTCCAGACCCGTGATTGGTTACGCGTACAGAACTTCTGTGTTCTTAAGAGCTTATCAAAAATAACATCCTACAGAAAATAAGTTTTTTGAATAGTTGGTCTCATTTGCAGTGAATGAATTGAACTACGTTCGTAATGAGCTAGTAGAATTACTTGTTCCTTCTGATTGTGAAGTCTTTCCTGAGCTTTGTGTAAGCCACAAAAATCTTCATTTTTCTAGCCCATCTGCCGAAATTATTTCTCACTCTTTCAAGCAAAGACTTAACTACTGTTAGCAATATTAAGAGCTGCAGTGTGCCCTGGCTGCCATCTGTTTAAATATTAAATTTTCTAATCCTTTTTAGAAACCACCCAGGTGACATCATGCTTAAAGTACCTCTAGCACAGTTTACTCTAGGGCTGCTCATATTGAAAATACTAAATGAAAGTGCTGTGAACTTGAGGAAGGTCATTGTCAGTGAGCACGTACTGAACAACTGTCCCTTAGAAATACACAAATCTACTTGTTTTTCAAATGTTTTTCTTTTCTTACACTCTGTTTAGAAAGTGTCTCCACATATCCATTGTGGAGAGGCATTATAACGTTACAGTGAGGTGGTAAATAGAATTTAGGAGGGCAGGTTTCACAACTAGTTTTTTGCATGTTCTTTAATTTTGGTGTTTTTTGCCTTTCACTTCACAGTACAGGTTTCCAGCTTCTTGCATTACAAGCTTTTGTAATTAGATTCCCATAAAAAAAACCCACTTGAATGTAGTCAGCATCTTGCAAAGGTTGCTGAAATGGCTAATTGGAGAGAGGGAGAGAGCGAGTGCTTTTGAAGTTTATTTTTCCTCTGAGAAAACTTCTGATTTTTAGGACATTTAATGTGTGCAGCTTTATAGGTGCAGTTTTTCAAGAGCTTTACAGAAAATAAAGAATTCAGCTGCTTTGGTAGCTAAGATTCTGAATACTTAGCTTCTGTCAGAGTAATTGTTTTTGTCCATGCTTGATTTCTGCTGTAGTCAGAGTAAGTTAAAGAAAAATGTGGTAATATGTAGCTTTGTTAAATTCCGACCTTGTTAATGTCTTCAGTGTGTGTGTTAGAGTCACTGATTTAAGAAAATGTATTTTCTTCATACTGACTTGAAGATACTAATTTTACGCATATTGCTTCTCAGATTGTGGTTCATCAAATGGTGCTGTCTTCATGTTTACAGAATTCGGAACATTCAGGATTGTAGTTAATTTTTTTTTTTCATTACCTTTCTAATATATATTTTTAATTTTCTGTAAGTAAATCCTGCTTTTGCTACAGGATATTGTAACTTAACCCTTTATAAGTACTAAAGTAAATTTCTAGCTCTTCCCATATATCTTCTACCTTTTGGTGTATCAGTTTTTAATTGCTTTATACCAAGTACATTTTTTATACAGAGAGTGAATAATCCTACATTTTATTTAGTTGATGCTCTAGGGAGAAATGAAATTAACTAAAGTAGAATTTGGATAGAATATTAAGTTTAATTCTTCTAATATTCAAAGAGTTGCTCAAGACTTTTTATAATTGATAATATCTATGTTTTTTCTCTCCAGAAACACTATACGAACTTACTGTTGAGTCATTATATTGCTTCCTAGAACACATGATTTTATCCTTTTATTTCTCTGCCTGACATGTCGTGCTTTTTCCGAGCAGAAGAACGTGACAGTGTTTCCCAAATGTTCAAATGTATAAACATATGTTTTGTATGCATTATAATTGTAGGAGTTTGTGATGAGGCCCTGATAGTTAAACCTTCCTCAGTTGTATACGTCGTGGTGAGGTACTTTTGTTAAAGAGATGGACCTTGTACAAGTGTTTTTGATTGTCATAAAGAAATGTTCGCAAAATATCTTAAAAATCTGGCTTTTATTTTGAAATAATTAAAAGAAAAAAAAAAGTACATGAAGATTTGTGCTCTGCTTTCTGTTTGATAGCCAGAATGCAAAAATGCAATCAGCTGTGCTTCCTGGGAAGTATTATTACTGTTTAAGAGAAAAGTAGCAGAGAGATATACTTAGATTTTTGGAGGTTTGAAAATCTCCATGTGACAAGTGATACCTGAAGACTGGGTTAAAATATATTCCCTTTGTTTACTGTGTCCATTTGTCAACATTTTATGTGATATCGATTTGCTTTTTATCCCTGTATTACAATGATTACTCGTTTGGACCTTGTACACAGGGAGGAAAGCAGAAAGTTGTAAAAGAGCAATTAAATGGGAAGATTCAGGTACATATGAGCAATGGGAGATCACTGTGCTTGAAGATTTAGCTCAAGTTGATTGTTCAACTTTTAGCAGTCTGAGCAGCAGTTATAGCTTCTTCCTTCTTTTCTGGGGGCTTTATTATTATGGAAATTATTGATGGAATACCAGTGATTATGTGCATTTGGCAGTGAGGTGGAACCAGTGTATTGGAGATCATGATACTAAAAAAACAAACAAAACCCCTAAAATCAACTCCTTCCATCCACACATTTCAGTGATTTCTTGTCAGTTGTTAAGCTGAATGTGTGCTAAGGACTGGAAATCAAAACACATTTTCTGTGGAAGCTATGCTGTTACACTCTGCTTTTGAAAACAGTAAGATAATATTCCTGTCTTTCACTTTTTTTGTGATCTTTTGTGCAAGGTTCTTTTAACCAAAACAAAAAAAACTCCTCTACTTTTTCTTGCCTTGACTCTCATACTTAAATCTCTTCTTGCAGAAATTCAGACTTAGCTCTTTGGAGTTTAGACCTGTTCTTTATCTTCCTGTTCCTTCCTCAAAAAGAAACTACACTGTGTGCTGTAATCACTTTATATAGCTTCAGTCCCATCTGCACCACACAGGACCTTCTCAGTAATTAAATTTTTTTTTTTTTTGTCATTCTAAATTCTAGATGGGAGCTTCCTGTTTACTTATTTTAGGATAAATTTGTCTGCTGCATGGAGGCAATTATTGGGTGACAAATTAAATACCTCCCATAATTTCCAAGCTGACATGAAAAGGGAAGACTATGGAAATGCCTTCTGGGAAGTTGTGTATACATTCTATCCAGGGCCAGTCTTTCCTGGTGAGCTGTCATGGTTTAACCCTAGCTGGCAACTAAGTACCACACAGCTGCTCACTTACTCCCCGCTGGAGAGAATCAGAAGTATAAAAAGTGAGAAAGCTCATGGGTTGAGATAGAGACAGTTTAACAAGTGAGGCAAAAGCTGCATGTGGAAGCAAAGCAAAACAAGGAATTAATTCAGCACTTCCCATCAGCAGACAGGTGTTCACCTCCGGGAAAGCAGGCCCTTGTTATGTGTAATGGTTACTTGGGAAGACAAATGCCATAACTCTGAACGTGTCCCATTGTCCTGTCCCCACCCTGTGCTCCCCCAGCTTTGTATGCTCAGCATGACGTCCTATGGTCTGGAAGAGCCCTTCGGTCAGTCAGGGTCAGCTCTGCTGTCTGAGTTGCCTCCCAGCTTCTTGTGCAACCCTAGCCTCCTCACTGGTGGGGTGGTGTGAGGAGCAGGAAAGGCCCTGACTTTCTGTAAGCACTGTTCAGTGATAATGAAAACGTCTGTGGTAGCCACACTGTTTTCATCTCAAATCCAAAGCAATGCCCCATGTTAGCTATGATGAAGAAAATTAGTTCTATTCCAGCCAAAACCAGCACATAAGCTCAGAAAAAGGACCTTTATAACCTTATAACCTTTGGCCTTCAACCTCACAATGAAGTCCTTTTTAAATTATTATTGTCCTCCCCTTGGAATATAGGAATATTGGCTGCACTTCCCAAATTCCACAGTCCTTTGACTGTGTTATAATTGAGAACTTTTATTAACTTTTTTTTTTCCTCTAGTGTGTTGTTGTTACACTTGCATTTGATCAAGGCTTCCCACTTACCTCCAAGTGAGAAGACCGAAAAACTAATTGGTTTCCTGAAGCTATAGTAAGAATCTGAAAATAATTAATTCTTAGAGATTTGACAGTCTTCACATCTGACCCAGTCAAGTGGATTTATGAGAACTCTTTAGTGTTTGCTTTGTTGCCTTTCTAGAAAAATCTACATTTTTTCAGAGATAATTTAGGAGGTAGTGGTAAGTGGCTGGAAAACTTATTACTTTCCAGTCCCATTTTACCTTTTGCATTGTATGCTATATATACACAAAAGTATGTTTTACATCATTTCCCCTGTAACACCTATTCACTTTGGTGTTAACTGTGACATTTTGAGAGAACTACCCCACTTCTGAAAATAGGTAATTGTTGCACAGAAGTTACTTGTGCTTTCAGACACACATAGATGAAATACTGAAATATAGTATATGCTATAAATACTGAAATATTTGTATATATGTGTAAAATACTGACATATTTATAGCGGAATACCTATTTTCTTCTGTCTCCTGGTCAGTTTTACATCGAGGTATTCCTCATGGATTATTGTAGTCAGTGGCTTGGTGTTACATATGTGAAATAAACAAGGTGGGATTAATTGCAGGATCAAGAAGAGGAAGATTCCTGTTTCTGAGTGTTTAAATTGCTATACTGACAGAGAGAGGAAAGGAGCAGTATTTATAGTTTATCAGTTCCTAATTTATTTTCGCTTCAGGGAAATAACTTGTAAATTTAGTTACATGCATCTCCAGTCTCTTACTCTACTCTTATTTAAGATAACTTATCTTAATAAGAACTTAATTAAGTTCTTGTTTTCTTAGAAAATATGCAGCTTTCCACAGTCAAAGCATTTAGAGTTTGGTTTGTTTTATTAAGGATACAAATGTAATTGAATGCTCATTTGTTCAGTAGTCCATTGTACTTAATGATTACTTACAACAGGCTTTTCACATTTTAATACATGTAATTTATTATTTATTTTAGGCAAGCTTACGTCTCAAAAATGATTTTTTTTAAGTGGTCTGTAAGAATTGCTGGTGGTTTCCAGCTGAATTAATTCCTGTTTAAGAAAACCAAACCCTTTAATAACATGGAATATTTTAGATTCTTTAAAAGTATTTGCTAGGCCACTAAAGACTGCATTTTCCCCCTGAAGTATGACAACTTTCCACTTTTGCTCTGTGTTATAACTCAAAAGGGAAGATCTTAAATGTAGTAATTATTACTATCATTTACTCCGTCTTGACAGATGCAGGCTCTTGGTTCTGTGTTTTTCTTCTAGATGCAGCAAACACTGTCTAAACAAAACCCTCTTTAAAAATATCATGTAAGTAAATAGATGAACAAAAATATATGAGAAAAGAAGAAATTAAATTAAATATATGAGAAAAGAAACAAATTAAATTTGTTGTAAGCTTTTATTCTCTCTCTTAGTTCTTGGCTGTGTGGAAATGTTTGCCAACCATTCAATTATTATAATTCCAAAATGCTTGTAAATTGATTTATTGGAATTTGAAATGCAGCCTGTTCTTTTCTTTCTTTTTATACCTACTAATTGTTGCAAGAGGTGAAGGCTTCATCCTGAGATTAAAATTTAAGAGATAATGGCATGAGGTAATTTGTATATTTGATGTTACTTAGTTTGTTTACATAACGGGGAAAATCATGAACAGACCGGGAGAGGTAGCTGTTTTGTACTTCTGTGCTTGAAAACACAGAATCTGAAACATAGGGGGATAATCATTCAAATCTTTCATTATGCAGTGAGATGCGGCCTTGGGAGTTGTAGGTTTGTCTTTGGGTGCATTTTAAGTGGTGGACTGATAAAAGGAAAAAGAACCTTTGTGCTGCAGCTGAATTCCATGCTTCTTACAGCATTTAAAGAGAGCTCTCTTAAGTGTATTTGCAGTAGTTATTTAAATGTTCTTCTCTCCTCTTAGCTTAGGACACCCCTTGTTGATTATGTTCCTCTTGTTTTCTCAGGTTTCGTTTTAAAGTTCTTTTCTTCTCATTCTCTTTCGCATAACGTAAGAGAAGAAAATCCCAGCAGTTTGTCCCAGTTGAAATGAAGTGTAACTAAAAGCTTAGTCTGCTCTATAGCTTGCAGATATTCCCATTGAGTATTTGATCAATTTGAGCCTTTTCTTTTGTTCAGTTGTAGTGCCTGCAGCACTTTCTGTGACTCACAGAGCTATTAAGCATCATTTTCCCCCAGCTTTAACAGTAATTTCTGAGAGGGTGGTGGACAAATGCATTTTCCTTCATCTTCTCTTCTGCAGCAGTTCTTTCTTTTTGGAGCTGTCAGTTGTATCGATAGGTTTCTGAACCTTCCTCCTGGCACTTGTTAATGAAAAGCACTGTCTTGGCAGGCTTTAAGTTGCATAAAAAATAGTAAAATTCTTTCGTCCTTTGTTTGTAAGGAAAGCAGTTGACCTTGCCCTGGGTTTTGCTAAAGGTAGTCTCATGCTTGTATCTTTGCCTTACTTTCTTTCACACTTCTCGTTTACTCCTGCTGTAACAGAGTCTCATCGGCTATACTTGATTAGTATTTCCACTTACTTACATTCATTCCTGAATTTTTATTTTTTGTTTTGCACAGAGTCACCTCTTAGGCAGAGGTTTTCCAGAATGATTTCTGGCTTTATAACAAAGAACTTGGAATTCTGAGCTAGCAAACAAGTTCTGAAGGCAGCCTTAGTTACCTTCAATTTTATTCTACTGTAGTTCAAATTGCTGTCACTGCTATTTTGAAAAAGAATTCTGCATCCAGGATATATAGAACTTGCTTTTAAGGGTTTGATATTTTCATTTTGTCTTAACTGTTCCCTAAAGTAAGCTTTTGAAATAGGTTTCAAATTTTGTAAGACTGGCTTGTATTCCTTGCTCGGCTGTGAATTCTAAGTCCATTTTAGTTGACTTGATGATGAGAAATGGTAAAGTATATGTGGGCATTTACTCCCACAAAATGGCTCCAACAGGAACTGTAGTTCTAAAAGATGTGATAAGTGAGTTGTGATACAGATTCTCATTATTTATTTGGTCTTTTTTTCCCCATATGGAGGAGAAAACAAGGAATAAGGAAAGGAGAGTAGGGCTTTTGTGCTTCATCTTTTCTCAGTGTGAATTGTTTTTTTTCCATCTGGTGCTGGACAGATACGTTTTTGTAAAAAATATCAAAACTTTCTTTAATTATTCCAGTTTAAAAACTTTGCTACATATCTGGAAATTATGCAATAGGTAACGTTCAAGGCATCATCTTGTGTAAATCTTAGCTTGTTTGAACAAGTGAGAGGTGTTCACTTGGAAGATCTGTAGCCTTACTACACTTAAAATGCTAGCTCCTGTTTTGTCAGTAGGGTAAGTTTGCTTTCAGATTGCTGAAAGGAATATTTTCTCTGATTGAAGTCACAAAATATGAAACTATAAACACATAACAAAAGGTGATAGGGCTGTTTTTATGAGCAAGAGTTGTTGCAATTTCAAAAATATTTTTGAAATAATTTGGGTGGTTTTTTATGTTTTCTTAAAATAGAAATCATAGAAAGTTCTGGGAAATTTGAATTTGGAACTCGAAAGTAGAATTAAAAATGCTGGAATACAGTGTGCTTTAAGTGCTTCAGTGTTAAAATTCTTATATAAAGCTATTGCTATACATGTAGATTGGTTTAGGTTTGTACTGCTGCTGCTGAAAGAGAAGTACTTATTTTCTCCACTCGTCACGTTTCTGCATTCTCCCTTTGTGCTTGGCCTTATAATCAGCTTGTTTAGAGAGCTGGTGGGACTGCATGCTGGCCCACACTGCCGAATTGGTACTCCCCACATTGGCAGTTAACCTGCTAGTGGCTAGATGTAGTAAAACATAAGTGAGTATATTCACATGGTTTTTCAAAGTCAGATGTGTTCTCTTGCTGCCTGCAGTTTAAAAGAAATGAGGTGCCCTTGCTCATGCTCTGAAGCAGTTGTAAAGCTTGTGCTTGTGGTCCCCAGGCAGTGAGCTGTAGGAAATAAACTATAAACTGTGCTAGCCATCATTTCCTGGTTTCTGGTTAACTTCAGTGATATGAGGTCACTATGCTTGTACTCTGCACAGAGACAGAGATCATTTACATTCGCATTCAGAGAGCATTTTCAGGGTTCTGCCAAATCCACTTGTTGCCATAGGTGTGTCTGGTTAAAACTGCTCCCTCTCACATGAAACTGAACGGTACTTTCAAGATGGACCAACATACCTCTTTTGAAAGTTGCAGTAGCAGAGTAGATCAATACTAAGAACTTAGCTTCAGTCATCAATCTCTCTTTTTAGAGATGCATACAAGTGGAAGAGAGAAAAATCTATCGATTTTCAGGAAAGGGAGCAGTATTTGCACCTTTGAGGAACGTGAATGAGTTCTGAAATTTCTGAACAAAGAGTAGCTGGTGTAAGCATGACATGTAAAGCAAATGAGTCTTTTTCAGGGAGTCTCTTAATGTAGCTAGATCCTAAATATTGCTTCCGGAGAAGGCACTAACTTTGTCACTGAAGACCAGCATTTCTAAGTTTGCATTAATTGGCCTTACAGCTGCAATTCAGATCTTAATGAGCAAGGGTGGTGAGCTCTTGGTGTCTTTTGCAGTGTAAGCAGAAGGTGTGTCTAGAATGAAATGCAAAGAATGCTGACTGCCCCTGAGTGGTAGTTAACAACTGTGGCTCCAGTGTTTGTGTGGTAGACGTGTAAGGGATTTTTTCTGCTGTAATACAACTGAGGCTGCTTGTACAAGGCTCACCGAGGCTCAAGTAAGGCTCTTGGTGAAGGTGCAAGTCTATTTTAGAGCAAATTCATCTGGAGTAAAACCAGGTGCTTATAATAGCACAGAACATGCTTTTTTTTTGAGAGAGAGACACGCTGACAGAAGGCTGTAGTAGAGTTCTCTGTTTTTTTAAGTTTTTAAGGGCAAAACATCAAGGCAGAATGAAGTTGCATTGTTATACGTTGCACTACAAGCATTACAGCTATAGTAAGCACATTCTCTCACTAGCTGGCAGAGAGATTCCATCTCCTCCCCAGAGATTTAGTTTCAAATTAGATCAAGTAGGGCTTAGTCTACCAAAGAATACAAACTTTTTCAGAGTATTACGTTATTTTTGTTGAAATTGTAGTACGTTAGAACTTGAAGGGTCAAAGAGCAGGAACTGGTCATTCAGAACCTATGTAAGCCATGGTTAATGATTATAGAATGAGTCAAACAAATTTTGTACAATAGGAGTTAAAGTAATTTGTATTACTTTAAACAACACTTCTTTTAAAAAGAGCAGTTTGAAAACACTTTTTTGCATTGAAAAAGCCTTCTGAATATTAATCTGTAAGTTAGCTTGACAAAATTTGCCTATGACATCAAGGATCCTCTTGAAGAAACTGGAGTTCTAAATGCTACCAGCATTAAATTTAATAGCTCAATTTTCTCTTTGGGAGCAGTGTTCTTTTTATTAATTAAAAAAAATTACCAGACATAGAAGAACACTGGACTTGACCAGTTGTGATCAGTTGGCGTTCTTTTATGCGAGAAGTTTTTCAAACTTGATGTTTGGTTTTGGAATTTTTTTTCCCGCTCTATCAGTGTTTTCACTTTTGCAGGGCTTGAACACTGTGTAAATGATAACAAAGAAACGTTGATTTTAATGACTTCATTGTTATTTCGCATGCATGTAATTCTTGTGGTTTATGTTTTTGCTATTGAGTTCAAAAGCGATTTGCTGAAAAGTCTGTCTATGAGGGTAAAAATATTAAGCAAGCAAAATGAATAAAAAAAGCTATTTTATTGGAATATAGGAGTTGAAGTCAGTAAAAAAGTATTCTAAATCCAATTGCAAAGCACTGAAATACTAAGATGTTGCTAGATTGCAAATGCATAATACAAATGGCAAGACATTAAAGTAGATGGTCTCTGAAATCTGTGGGACATGTGAAAATATGAAGTGGTCAATATATGTTGCACTTACACTCTTCTATAAATTTTGTGCCAGGGTTCTGATCCAGAACTATGAACAGGCCTTGTGCCTACTCTACAGCCAAACCATCTGTCCTCCTTCCTGTTTACCATTCTAATGTGGATTTTAAGGAGATCTCTAGCTTATCTTAAAAAGGGGAAAAAGTGGCTTGTGACTTAAGGAGGACTTTAAAATGTGTTTGACAGGTTGATCCCTAAGTTACAGCCTGAATTAGTAGTCTTGTTTAAGGTTTATGCTGTTACTCCACTTGCTTGTATGCAGGTGTGTGTGATCTTGTGCATTTTGTGAAGACCTTGTCCTCAGTTTTGCTGTCTGTAAAGAATACTTTTTTCTTCTAGGGAATATTTAAAATGTATTTTCATTGAAGCATAGCAGAATTAAAACATACTTTGAATTTTTGTCTTGATCTTAGAAAATGGAGACTTAAACTGAAATTCTTGCATCACGTTAAGGAAGTTGCACATGCACTTATTTGTAAAAAAGGAAGATAAAAATTAATCTGCAAACTGTCCTTTTTTTTATACTACTTGTAAACTTTTCTGTTAGTTTTTGATCTGAATTCCAGGTTGCAGTGCTTACATTGTTAAAATGGTGGAACTGTGGTAATTTTTGGTGATTATTGTTTTACTACTTGCTTTCTTAAAGGATTATTAGAATTTGTTCTATTGTGAGTAGCGAGTTCTGTAGATAATACTGCATGCCTATTTACAGGCTTTTTTCATCTTCAGGACTAATGGCAAGGGAGTAAAACCAATATGGCAGCTATGATCCCACCTGTGAAGCTGAAATGGCTTGAACATCTGAACAGCTCCTGGATCACAGAAGACAGCGAATCTATTGCAACAAGGGAGGGAGTTTCTGTCTTGTATGCTAAGTTAGTCAGCAATAAAGAAGTAGTGCCATTGCCCCAGCAGGTTCTGTGCCTCAAAGGACCTCAGTTACCAGATTTTGAGCGGGAATCTTTATCTAGCGATGAGCAGGACCACTACTTGGATGCCCTTCTTAGCAGCCAGCTGGCCCTGGCGAAGATGGTATGCTCGGACTCACCGTTTGCTGGAGCACTTCGAAAACGTCTCCTTGTGTTGCAGCGTGTCTTCTATGCACTTTCTAATAAATATCACGATAAGGGGAAGGTGAAACAACAGCAGCATTCCCCAGAAAGCAGTTCCGGATCAACAGATGTGCATTCTGTCAGTGAGCGTCCCAGGTCGAGTACAGATGCACTCATAGAAATGGGGGTTCGGACTGGATTAAGCTTGTTATTTGCACTGCTAAGACAAAGTTGGATGATGCCCACGTCAGGACCTGGCCTCAGCCTTTGCAATGATGTTATCCATACTGCAATAGAAGTTGTGAGCTCTTTACCACCTTTATCTTTAGCAAATGAAAGCAAGATTCCACCAATGGGGTTGGACTGCTTATCACAAGTAACAACTTTTCTTAAAGGAGTAACAATTCCAAACTCTGGGGCAGACACTTTAGGTCGTAGGCTAGCTTCTGAATTGCTTCTTGGTTTGGCTGCCCAACGAGGTTCCTTGAGATATCTTCTGGAATGGATAGAAATGGCTTTAGGTGCTTCAGCTGTAGTGAACACCATGGAGAAAAACAAGTTGCTGCAAAGCCCAGAAGGGATGATCAGCTTTGATTGCTTCATGAGTATACTGACACAGATGCGACGGTCCTTGGTAAGTATACCAGCTTTCATTTTTCTATATTGCAAATGTAGGTGCATGCTTAACTTCAGTTTCTCAACACTGAACGGAAGTTTGCTGAACAGTTTGTGTCATATGTTAAAAAAGTTGAGGGTTTGGTTGTTTTGTTTTTTTTTTTAATTTTTGAAAACTATTTAAATTTTGAAAACTATGTTTGAAAAAACAAACCAATCCCCGCGTTGTCACTTTTGGTGTTGTGCTCTAAGTTCAGAGAATACACATCCTTGGAGAATCAGTAAAATTTAAGATGTTTAGTGTTTTTGCTACTGCTTAGAAATTAGTGCGGTAAGAAAATGAGCTAAACTGTTTGTAAGTGCAGCACACTGCTTTGTATGTTGAGTGCTTACTTCTGGTCTTAGTTGAATATTCTTTTCTGAACTGTGAAATTATTGCGCAATATGCAACCAGAAGCTGTAGCAAGCTTCTGCCTCATACTCAGAGTGAAACAGGGAATGACATTTTCCCTGAAGTGGTCATTCTTCTCTGTCCTAGCAGGCTTGTAATGCTTGGTAGTAAACTTACATTTTAAAAATTAAAAAATTTCTGAAATGGAGAGCATGAGAAGAGTGTGGCAGTGTCAGGATCTGAAGTGGATTGAATGTCTTGAGGGGCAACTTTGTCAGTTTTGGACTAGATGGAAAGTTAGAGACTAAAATATGGAAGTTATGTAAGCACAAAAATAATTATGAATAGTAATTTTAAAATAGTAATCACTTTAAACATAAATGACATGCATTTTAGAACAAAACAATATTAATATTAGGCAAAATGAACTCTAAGTCCAGATATTTTCACAAAACTTAATAAATAAGAATGTTTAACTAGCACTTCTGAAATTTTTGTTATCCTGAAGTGTATGCAGATACCACAGCTTAGGAGAGAAAGGTAGTTTACTTATGCTTATAGAAAGAACTCTTAATTTTGCTAAAATTAACTATAAGAACAAATCCCTAATGTATTTTGTACAGGTGCACTGTTGCTATATGAAAGTATTTTTCTCATCATGACAACACTTAAAAATTGCAGGGATCATCTGCGGATCGAAGTCAATGGAGAGAGCCAACTAGGACATCTGATGGCTTATGTTCCCTTTACGAGGCAGCTCTGTGTTTATTTGAAGAGGTATGTCTTGAAATGAGCCTTGACTTTCAGCTAATTGCAATTTACATGCCCCTCAGGTATCTCATTGCTGTGGGTATGGTCCCATCTCTGATGAGTTATTCTAGGAGCAGACACTGTAAAAACACGCTGTTAACTTCAGAAGTGCAGTTAGTTAGAAGAGTCTTAGCTGAAAAGCAAAATCACTGAACAGAATTTTTCTGTTCTAACTCAAACCGGGACATCAGAATGGAAGAGGAAAGCAAAAAAAAGTAGTGAAAAAGTAAGATGTAGAGAAAAAGTAATTTGAGCAAGCTAATGATACGCTGTTGGATGATTTGTGTGTTTGTGAGAGAATCGTATTGAGGGGAATTCCCATTAAAGTTGCATTGAACATTATGACTACATGAAAATAAAAGAAACTGTATAATAAATATAATAAACTGTATAATAAATCTCATATTTTAATAGGTTTGTCGAATGGCATCAGACTATTCAAGAACATGTGCCAGCCCTGACAGCATTCAAACAGGTGATGCTCCCATTGTTTCTGAGACCTGTGAAGTGTATGTTTGGGGTAGCAACAGCAGTCATCAACTGGTAGAAGGAACTCAAGAGAAAATACTTCAACCCAAGCTTGCTCCAAGTTTTTCTGATGCACAGACGGTGAGTGACATTTATAGTAATTAATAGTTACATTATGTAACATTCGACAGCTTCATAGTTATAGTAGGAAATTGGAAAACAGTATTTTTGAGTGTCAAGTTGTAATGAAGATATGATGCTCAGAACTGATGACACCAAGATTTTACTGAAAGTATCTCACTACTTTTATTGATACCTGGAAAAAGCATTCTGTTTCATTTTTAATGGCACACACAGATCAATATCCATGTAACAAGAACGACTGAATCACCTAACTTGCTCTGAAATGCATTTGCAGAGACACATTTGTTTGGCTGTAGTTTTGTTGTGTTTTTTGTTGTTGTTTTTTTTTTTTTCTTTGCTGTTGTTTAAAAGGTATCTTAACTACTCAAGTTCCTTTTCTATTGGTGGTTTTCACACCAAGGTTGCCTAGTTTAAAAGTCCAAAACAGGCTAAGTGCTGGCATAGCAACCTTAATTGGCTTTCTGAAGCTCAATATACAGTATGCTTTTTCTGCCTCCATCACAAATCCTGCACTTGCAACTGAGCACATCTGCTGATGCATGACAGAGAATATAATAGCTTACTTTCCTGTTACTGTATTGGCTTTGCAGTATTGACTTAAGTAAAAGCATTTTTTTTTTTTGTCTTGAGACAGTCTAGGTACGTTTTCTGAAATTGTTTCTATTGACATCACTGGTACACTTGATATGTCAATGGGCTGCAGGACCAGGCATCATAAAGCAAGCTTATGCGTTTAGAAAACTTTAAGTGAACTGAATGAATGGGTTACTCTTTAAAGAGTACTGTGTACACTGTGCAACATATTTATGTGATTTCCTACTGGGATGGAGTTTTTTCTTTATATTCATTGATGGCCTTTGTCTATCTGGAGAAGTCACTCACAGTAAATAGGGCTGTCACTGTGCAGTCCACCACCTGCCTTGTGCCATTTTATGATGTGGACTGACAGTGCCTTTATGCTTCAGACTCGAACCTGCTTTGCTCTTAGACTGTGTTGAGATTCTGCAGGCTTAGTTGGTTTACTTATAGGTCGTTCTTCGGCTGTGCACTGACTTCGCAATAGAGGCAAGTTCTTACTTTATTAAAAGCTTGTTATTTTATTTCTTTGGTGTTTATGTGACTAAAATGCATAGGCATTTGGCATATTTCTGTAATTTTACCACTTGGTACTGGTTAAAATTAAGCAAAACCTACAGTCCTTTATCAAGCTGTTACTTTGTTGTCTTCTTCTTAAGAAATAAAGCTATCTTCAAAGACTGTCCATTTCTGCCCATGAGCCTTGGAGATCTGAAGGCAGCCTGAGTTCCATAGTCTCTAGAAGAGATGCAAATAAATAAAATTAATTAATCAGTATTTACATTGTTTACCACAAGAAGAGAGATTTACTCAAACTGTTTTTCAAGACTTTGAATTTTGCTGCTTGCTGTAGTCCAAATTCTCCTTATTTTTTATGTTGCCTTACATGAAAGTGTTATGTAAAGAAACCTGACGTTCTGTTTGGAAGTACAGACTTCTAGATCTCTATGTGAATTTTACAGCCATCTAATCTTTCTTTTTTACTGTTTTAACTTGTTTCTTTATAGATTGAAGCTGGACAATATTGTACGTTTGTTATTTCTACGGATGGTTCTGTTAGAGCCTGTGGTAAAGGCAGCTATGGGAGACTAGGACTGGGTGACTCCAATAATCAGTCCACATTGAAAAAATTGACTTTTGAGCCTCACAGATCTATTAAAAAAGTGTCATCTTCAAAAGGATCTGATGGTCACACTTTAGCATTTACAACAGAAGGGGAAGTCTTCAGCTGGGGTGATGGTGACTATGGAAAACTGGGACATGGAAACAGTTCAACTCAGAAATATCCCAAACTTATTCAGGGCCCTCTGCAAGGAAAGGTATGTTTTGTGTAGTAGAACACCTTTTTTTTTATCTGTTCAGTTGTGGTGATGTGTAAAATTTGAAATATATGAAAACTGAAGAAAAAGTTCTGTGTTTTTTTCTGAACTTTTCTTTGAATCTGGATCTGGTTTCAGCAAAGCACTGAAATGTGTTATTGGCTTTAGGCATGTGATTTGGACAATGACACTGTCAGTAAACCTTCTTATGGTTTTTAAACTTGCTGATGTGCTTTTGCTGAACTGTGGTGACTTTCCAGGAGATGGTTGCTTATGTTAGCTGTAACATTAGGAGTTCTCATGTACAACTTCTTAGTGGTTTAATTTGAAAAGTGACTTTGTATTGTCCTATGAGGCCTCCTCTTCCTTGTCTGTCTATATTTTGGCCAGTGTTTTAAACAGCCACTGATGCTTCTTTTTGCTGATACTGGACTAGGATATCATTAAGTTAAATTTACTTAATTAATAGTTCATGACCAATTTTGTATATAAACGTGTCTCTGTGTACTAATTTCCACTTATCACATACTAAATAGAAAAGATTGCAAAGGTTAGTTCGTGTGTACTTGTTCCATATGAGTGAGCAGCTGATTTACATAAACCACTTCTGGAACTGGACTTTCTTAAGCTTTCAGACTTTCTATTCAATTTATGTAAAAGCTTGGTTTTTATTTTTGCCTATAACATAGGTTGTTGTGTGTGTATCAGCTGGATACAGGCATAGCGCTGCTGTTACTGAAGATGGAGAGCTGTATACGTGGGGAGAAGGAGACTTTGGAAGATTAGGTAATTTTTAGATTTCATGAACGCTTTTGGAAGAATTCCTGTGATAATGATACCATACATGTATTTGCCTTGTTCTCTTATTGTCCATTCCAAATACACACAGACATGCACACAGGGGTGTGTATATAGGTGACTGTATTGAAATTAATGCAGAGACTCTTTAAAGATTTTAATGCAGTAAATTTTGCAAAGATTTGAACCAACAGACTGCATAGAAAGTTGCCTCAGATTGGGCTTTAGTTCCTTTCTGCTGTCTTTGATTTGAGTGTCAGGATCGCCAAGTAGAGGGGTGAAAGCAAGTAACTGACAGGGGCAGAAGATTAGGACAGTGTTTTACAGCTTAAACTGTCACAGTTTTTCAAGGTAATCAGTAAAAGTGCTGAGCCTATCCCTGCTGTTAAGAAACGAACACTGAGTTAGACATTTATCCTACATTTTTGGGGGGAATTGAGAAAAGGTTCTCATTGAGTTTTAGGTTAATGTAGGGGGTTTATGTGCTTTGGGGAGCTTGGAGTTTGCAATGCTGAGTTCCAGTGGGCAGCTAAAAAGTAGCATTTAATAAGGTCATAGTAACTTGTTCACAATCACTTCGGGATACTGTGTATTACTCTTCTCCCTCTGTTCCCCATTTTTCTTCAGTATCTGCAGAATTTCTATAGTTTATTAGACATGTAACTCATGCTTATTATGAAATATGTGATACTGTAATGTATTTGGCTACTGCAGAAGGGACCGGTTAGGACTGTGACTAAAACTAACTGGTTTGCTGGTTTTATTGGTCTGTGCAGTATACATGTTTATATTCATAGTAGTAAGAGTGTGCTGTTGTTTTATTTTCCTCACACTGTTCAGGCTACCTACTGCCCAGTATTAAGGAAGTAGAGCTACCTAATGAACTAAGTATTAAACGCAGGTTTAACCTTTTTTTCTATTTTTAAACTAGGTAGAAAATGGTCCTATGGTTTAGTGGCAGTAACGTATAAACAAGCATTCTGGTTGTATGTCTTACAAAAATGAAATGCTTGTTAACTGTACTGCAGAACTCTTCCAAACCCTATTACACATCTTTCCAAAAAGTAGGCAGGAATTCGCATTTGTGCTGATTACAACATGTAAGGGTTTCGCAAATCTCACTGAAATTACACACCATAAATAGAACTTAAATCTTCACAAAAAGAAAATAATTTTTTTTTTCCTTAGGTCATGGTGACAGCAACAGCCGCAATATTCCAACTTTAGTAAAAGATATTAGCAATGTAGGAGAGGTTTCCTGTGGCAGTTCACACACAATAGCTCTGTCCAAAGATGGGAGAACAGTATGGTCGTTTGGAGGAGGAGACAATGGTAGGTAAAATGAACATTTGGTAGTAATTTTTGTCTCATTCCATCTACCTCATAGCCTCTGTACTCCTTACAGTTGTTTAGTGTTTTTTGTTGTTGGTTTGTTTGTTTCACTGTCATTTGGTGGCTGTTGAAGAAAAGGATTTTAGTAAAATCTAAATTCAGTATTTGAAGTTTTAACTGCAAGACTTAGGCTCTAAAGAAGAATTATTGGGAGAGAAGTTTCAACAGAGCAGAAAGCTCAATGAATGCATAAGCAATTCTGGAAAAATGCTTTGTTGATAACTTTCAAATAAACTGACTCGTTTGATATAGCAATGACTGTATTTGTGCACTAGCAACTGTTGCTTTTAAGCTGCCTCTTGAAGAAACATCTCATATCAAAAATGAAGGGCTTTAACTTTCATTGCAGGTAGATGCTTTGTCAAACACAGAGTTCTATTGTTACAGTATTTAGCTAAATTTGATTATGCTGCTAGATAAAAATTAAAGCTCAGATTAGAATTGCTGTATTATTACTTCCTAGTGTAGTATGAGAAGAGACAGAAATGTGGACTACAGAAATCTCATAACCAAACTGACAGTTAATAGAAGTGGGCAGGAATTTGGATTTCATTTGGAAGCTAGCTCTGACATGCACATAGAGAATTAGTCGCACTCCTCTGTCTCCCTTTTCCTGTCATTTCAGTTCAAAGATCACTTTTAACAGGACAGGTACCTTAACAATCACAAACTACTGGAGCTTGCTCTTCTGTTTCAGTAAATTGCAAACAGTTTGGCTTTTGGATATGAATAATGTGGTACTAAAATATTGGTGTAGGACAGCTAGAAGAACATGAAACAGAGCATAACTTTGCGTAAATTTTCAGTCTTTGTAATACATTTGATTTTGTTTTTTTCCTTCCATTTGAGGAATGCTTTTCTGACAACACACTGACATGGTCTAGTAACGGTATTTGTTTTTGAGGACATTGAAAATTATGAAGTCATGAAGATTAATAGCTGTTGTCAAGAGACACTTGAAGGAGCAACAAGGGAATAAAAATATTAATAATTACACAAATGCACACAGCTGTTAGGTAAAAATGTAGAAGAGTTGGTGTTTTTCCAAGTCACTTCATAAAGTATGTTTTTTTGCCAAATATGAAAAGGTTTAGTGCTTTAGAAGTCTTTAGTAATTAAACAGCATGCAATGAATAGTGTAGATATATGGAATTAATATTTCTATTTTAAAGTACACTGTAATAAAAATGTGTTTCCTGAAATATTTAAATTGAAATATAATAGGTTTTATAAAAATTGCAATATGTTGTAATTTTAAAAATACACTCTGACATTTTTGGAAATCCAAAAAGAATTCTTTTGGAGATAATTCTAATTATCCTAATTTATGTATTGAAAATACCTTCCAATTGTGTTGTCTCCTTTTGCAGGCAAACTTGGTCATGGTGATACAAATAGAGTATATAAACCTAAAGTTATAGAAGCCTTGCAAGGAATGTTTATTCGAAAAGTTTGTGCTGGGAGCCAGTCTTCACTTGCCTTGACATCAACAGGGCAGGTAGGCAAAAACAAGTTTTCACTGAAATGGTGAGAGCTGGTGAGTGTGATGTGGGTTCATTACTTCAGCATTTATTATTTTGACTGTTGAGATGATGTTCAACTAGTACTTAATTATCAGTAAAGTTTTTGATCAGAGATTGACTGAAGTACTGAGATCCTAATGCACCAGAGTAATAAAAAATGTGCTAAAGGGTTGTGTAAAAGTACACTTGTCAAGATTCTTGCTTAGCAACAGAAAAAAATTATTCTTAGGTTAATAAATATAACCCATGCAAAATCATATGGGTTCAGGAGGCAAAGCGGGTTCTGGAAGCAAAAAGCAGTGAAATGCTTGTAATTTTTAATGCATTAACCAAATCCAGTGGTTAAGTGGTTTACTATTTTTTTTTTTTTTCAAATGTATGTGTATTTTAGAATATAGGTATTTAACAGAAAGTTTTATATCTAATGTGAAAAATATCAGGAGACCTTGGAGATAAGTGTTGAGATGGTAGATGAAGGCCCTTACAGACATGATATATATACACATAATACAATAAGCATTTCTACATATGCAGCCTAACTGACAGCACCACCCCTCCACACCACACACCCCTCCCCCACACCAATTCAAAGGCAGTGAGTTTTTAAAGTACGGATTAGGAATGTTGAAGTTTACTGTAGCAGTTTCATTCCTTGCAGCAGCCTCCCCACTGACATGCTCTGTGGCTGGTCATCTGAGTGGTTGGGGGAAGAAATGTAGATGATGTGAAATGTACGTTAGAGTCATTAAAGTACCGTTCACGTTTTGTTGAAAGCATTATTGCAATTATTGTGCAAGTTACCTGGTATTTTGTTCATGGTCTGCGGTAATAAAAGAGTGAGACGGTGCTATTTTGTGGTTGGTTTGCTCTAGGTTTACGCATGGGGCTGCGGTGCGTGCCTTGGCTGTGGCTCGTCAGAGGCGACTGCTCTCCGGCCCAAGCTGATTGAAGAGCTGGCCGCAACGAGAATAGTTGATATTTCGATTGGCGACAGTCACTGTTTGGCACTTTCTCATGGTAAAAAGAGTAAGGTGTAAAAATACATGATCCTCCTCTTGATCAAAAGCACTTGTACCTCAGGTTTTATTTTCTACTTTATTTATCTTTATAGATAATGAAGTTTATGCTTGGGGTAACAATTCAATGGGACAATGTGGTCAGGGAAACTCTACTGGTCCCATTACTAAACCGAAGAAAGTAAGTGGTTTAGATGGAGTTGCAATTCAACAAATTTCAGCAG
>NW_008592763.1:21552-37334 GCF_000691845.1 Merops nubicus
AGCCTTGCCTGGACGGCACTTCCAAGGGACAGGTATACATTTTTTAATAAAAGTCTGTTTTGGAATACATTTAACTCTTTCTTGAAGGTGTTAACCACATCATGTGTTTCAAGCATTCTGCTTGTAGTGCTTTGGACTGGAGAGGCTTTTCTTCTGGCTTCTCTCTCCTTGGCTTTCTTTTCCTCTCTTTCCTCCTCTCAGCTTCTCTTGACTTCTTTTTTAAATTGTTGCAGTTTACAGGTAAGAATATAGAAGCACCAAGGATTTGGATATTCTTTTTATATGAAGATTTCTTAACCACTGCTAGACAACTGTTAACTCTGTTTACTAAAAATTCACAAGTTAGGCAGTGGGAGGAGAAAGAGCTCAGTATTTTTTATTTTGTCCTTCTGACAGGATTTTTTTTGTGGCTTAGGCAGTTTCCTTTAGTGTGATAAGGAGTAGACTAAGCAGAAGACGTTGGGAAATGGGGAAGTTTAGACAAACCACTGACATGGATTTAAACATCTTAAATTTCTGCATGGTTACATGTTAACCTAAAGTAAAACCAGGTACCTGAATAAATACTTTGCTTATTAATACACAGTAACTCAAATAGTACTTTGTTACACCAAAGACATCAGCAAGTGATTCAAGGGAACCAGTAAACTTCAGGTTTTTATATTGACTAACACAAAGTCTTAGAATAAATGTAATATTTGAAAGATAATTCAGGAAGAATTTCAAACGCCAGTAAGACTCAAATAGTACTAAGTCATCCTAACCCTTTTGAATTCTCCCTGCATTATATCAAAGTCTCCTTATAATCTAGTGTTTGTAATAAAAACAGCGTTGTGAGTACTGGTCAGCATTTGCACGAATCAGATTAAATACATAAGACTTCATGGCATTGCAGTTGTTTTTGTTCATAAGTGAAGACTTGGATTTGTAAAGAATTTTACAGAAAAGAGAGCAGAAAATACCTTCAAGGACCAGGAAGTTAGTCTACCTCAGTCCTGTTTGTTCTAAGAAAAAAATTGGTTCGGTCAAGCATGTACCCAGTCTGCACAAACTGTTGATTTATTAAAGCAGTTAGAATATTCTCAGTAGTTAATTTACTTTGTTTGATTCCAGGCAAGTTGTGGCATGGCACAGACCCTACTGCGTAGACCTTGAGGAGAGTACCTTTTCCCATCTTCGTTCTTTTCTTGAGCACTACTGTGACAAAATTAACAGTGAAATTCCCCCTATTCCTTTTCCTTCATCAAGGTATTTACAGCATATGCACATTACAGATTTTTATAATTTTTTTTTTTTTTCTTTACAGCAGTGGTGTGTGGCTTAGTCCTCATTAGTCTTTTCTTTAAAAAGCATTTCTGGTTTATTTGCTTGTTCAGGTGCCATTTGTATAACACAGGAGCTTTTCAGTACCTCAAATGTATCTTTTGTCTGGAATTAATTTTAATTATGTACTGAATTAATTATTTCCTTAAGAGCTGTCCTTGAAAATACATTTCTCTATATAGCTGAAATGCATTTACTATTTCTGTACATAATTTCTGCTTTGCTAGTCTTTCATCCTGTGAACAGTTTGAGTCAATGCTTTACTGAGTCTAATCTGCTGATGAGCTTAGGCAAAAAACACTCTTCAAGTGATAATCCGTCAATCCATACATGCACTTATTGATTAACATCATGTATGATGCTCAAACCAGGAGATATATAGTTGCCATTGCATTTTGAGTTAGGATCAGTGTTTTGATAAAACTCTGCTTCTGTCTAAGGAATTTGAATATTTTTCTGCAAGTGTTTCTACCATGTGAGGGTAGACTATTTCCTTCTTTCAGTCCAAGGTCTCTGATCACCTCTGAAGAACTAGAAATCATTCAGAATGCATGAAAGACTTTTTTTTAAAGGTCATGTATGACTCTTGTTCAGGTTATATCAAGTAGCATAACTGTTTTCCATCTGAATGAACAAAATGGAGGAAGGCAGTTCAATTTTTTCAGGAACTATTTGGCTATGAAACTTTGTAATGAGGAATAGTATTACAGTTACAGAAGTTTGCTTCTGATACAGACAGAGGTTAGTAGTGGACAATTTGGATGTTTCATGACCAGTTCCGTCTGGGTTGGTGGCTTTTTTTGTGGATTTGTATGTTGTTTGATATGGTGTTTTTTTCCAAGATAAAATATTCTGTTAGTCTTGATAATGCAGACTGCTTCTCATAAACATAAGATTCATACACATGAAATGCCACTTAGGTTTGAAATACATGTGCAAGAAACACTTTCTTTGCTTTGGATTTGGGAAGCCTGTATGCATTTCCACATATCTCTTTTCTGGAAGGCGTTCCAGAAGATGAAATGCAATAAAACTAAGCCTGTCTTCATAGTGCTATGTTGACTAAAACAGCCACTTGACAAAGCATCAGTAATGAATATTACAACTTCCAGATTTGAGTCTTTTCACCAAAGGTGACATTTTAAATGTACTCCTATAAAATATGAAAGCATGAGTGTTTTTTTATTAGAACAACCTATAGATATCAAGGATCCTCATGAATTTTTTTTCCTGGCTACAAAGTTTTTCAAAAATTTTCTTTAAGAAGAATAGAATTCAATATCCTGACTTTTCATTTTTAATCCTATTGTTGTACTCCTAAATCTTCTGACAGAAGATTTTATTTATTACATTTTAAAAGGGTGGGGTTTTTTCCTTTGTGAGGAATATATTTGTGTGTGTATTTTGGGATGATTTTACCTCCTAATTTGTGGGACTGGTTTTCTGAACTAAATGCCTCTTGGAACCATTGTCCACAAAGACAATTTATTCTATCTTTGGTATTTGTTCTTTTAAGCATGTTCGCAGTAAGTTTTCAGAGGAGTTTTTTTAAAGTCCTGCTTGTAACTTGCTTATCTTTCTGGTATGCAAATCAAATGGGCATTAAAAGTTTAAATCACAAGTAAGTGAAGGGGACTAAGGCTAATAACAGGAGAGATTAACAGGAATGCATTTCTATTTACAGAGAACATCACAATTTTCTTAAGTTGTGTTTGAAGCTACTTTCAAATCATCTTGCACTTGCACTGGCTGGGGGTGTAGCTACCAGCATTCTTGGCCGACAAGCTGGTCCTCTTCGAAACTTGTTATTTAGACTGATGGACTCTTCTGTCCCGGATGAAATTCAGGAAGTAAGTAATTCTTTTTGTTTACATGTGAAAATTCTACTCCTTTCTTTCTTTGACTGTGTAATTAGGGATTTATCTGACTTTCTTCTGAACTTGTCACTCTGTTGAACAGGATTCTGATTTGGCAGTTTTACTCACTAAAGTTAAAAAAATTAATCACTACCACTTTTTTATGAGCAGAAAACAGAGGTGAATGTTTTTGTGAGAATCTTAAAAAGCTGCTTTTATTTTGCGATGTTTTAATCATCACTGCTTGTTATAATGAGCCTAAAATGCTAATGTTGTGGATGGAGTAACTAACTTAAGTAACTTCTCCTAGGACGACACTTTTGCAGGAAAGAGGAAATTACAAAGAATTTTTTATTGGTTTGACAATACGTTGTTCTCACTTCATTCCTTCAAGGTAGCACATACTTTTGCATCACACAATATAAAATTGATGTGCTATTGTGGGATAGAATTCTGATGCTAAATGAAACTAAGTGGATGTTTTGGATATATTGTGTGTGATGTACCATATTTTTTAAAGATACAGCTGAGTTGAGGCTCTCCCCCACAACCTCCCTCAACTGAAAAAGTATCTTCTTCTACTCCAATTTTAGGTTGTAATTGAGACTCTCTCAGTGGGAGCAACTATGCTACTTCCTCCATTGCGAGAGAGAATGGAATTGCTACATTCTCTTCTACCCCAAGGTCCTGATAGATGGGAAAGTTTATCAAAAGGGCAGGTAAGGTCACGTAAAAATATGCCATGCTGTGAAAGAAGCTGTGTATTTTTATTTTTCTAGAACATTTTGAATGAGGTGAGCCTCATTTGCAGAGTACAAGCACGTTATTGGTGAGGTGCAGTGCAAAGCCCAGCTTAACAAAATCTGTAGGTAGCCTGACTAAATCAGAATCTAGTGAGGCAGGGAGCAGTACGTGTGTTCTCAAGTGAAGGCTGACTACGCAGAGGTTAGGAATTGCTGTGTTAGTGTATCTAGACAAATTTGAAGAGTAGATATTTGTGAATACTAGCCTGAATTAACAAGTCTAGGTAACAGGAAGTCAACTCTTTTCAGGGAAGAATACTTGTGCAATGCTTTTCCTACCTATATTTCACCCTACTTTGCAGAGATTAATAGGATGTTCCTTTTTTTTTTCTTTTTCTTCCTTGAATGTGAAGAACAGGAATTAATGCAGGTTAGGAGATTTGCCCAGTATCCTACAAATAGAAGGAAAAAAATTCAAGGAACATCTGTTCCTCAACTTGAGGGCAGCAGAAACTGAAAGTTCCGCAGTAGTCTCAGATGAAAAAAATAGGAAAAACTAATACTCAGTTGTGTACTCATAGCATCCTGGTCAAATCTTTTATTTTATACACTGTTGAGTAGACTGTTTTACATTGATACTTGAAATGATGAAGTATCATCTTCCTGGTGCTAATTTTCTAAAGATTCTGAATGTTAGTACCAGTAAAAACTCAAACCCCCAGCAATTACTGGAGTAGAAGAAGTTTAGAATTTTAAGGATTCATAACAGCAACAGTGGGGAGCAGTACTGAACTTTAAAGTCATTAGTTTGCATCTGCAACCTCCCTTGGTCTAATGTATACTTGTCCTGCTTTTCACCCTTTTCCTTTTTCCTATGTATAGATTAGAATAATTGCCCCAACCCCCAAATTATCAGGTAACTAGAACAAGCTGGAGAAAGCGTTTAGTCCATTGTCTAATACCTTTGTTTTGTAATCTCAGATTTTTACTAGGTGTGATTATGTAATTTGTTATATTTGTTTCTTCTCTTAATACTACAAATCTACAGGAGAAAGTAGTTGGATCTTTATGGTAAAGTCCTGCAGCTTAGTTTTATGACTCAGAATGTTTTTCTTGCGTAACTATGCCTGATGCTTTTTTCTTCTTAGCTCAGTATTTTATTCTGATTAACAAAGAATGTTTCTTCTGTTTAAACATTTTTCTTTAGAGAATGCAATTGGATATTATTCTGACAAGTTTGCAGGATCACACCC
This sequence comes from Merops nubicus, assembly GCF_000691845.1. Taxonomy (NCBI): domain Eukaryota; kingdom Metazoa; phylum Chordata; class Aves; order Coraciiformes; family Meropidae; genus Merops; species Merops nubicus. The sequence goes on from NW_008592763.1 coordinate 26,728, forward strand.
ATGTAGCTTCCCTGCTTGGCTATAGCTCACCATCTGATGCCACAGAAACTTCTTCATTATGTATCAGCTATGGAAATCTGGCTGATCAAACATACGCTGTCCAGAGCAGTCATCCGGATACTCATCTAGCTGAAATCTTAATGAAGACTCTTCTAAGAAATTTGGGGTTTTATACAGTATGTATAGGCCTTGTATTTATTTATTTGTTTAAATGGTAATGAATTTTGAAGACTTTGAATGGTTAAAACTTTTTTCCTACTTTCAGAAAATTGTGCTTTTTATTTCTCTAAAGTAGCAGGGCTATAGGTATTTGCCCTGAAGTGGACTAAAATCAGTTAAATCATCTCTAAGGTTCTAATGTTATTGCTCTTAATTTTGCTTCAAACTTTTTTTTAAGACAGAACCTAACACGTCAGGTAAGTAGATTGTAGGGAGCTCTTTTTTTGTCAGAGAAAGATAACATGAGTGTTTAACTTAACTGGGATGATTAGCTTCTAATAGTGCAGGAAGCACAGGTCAGCCATCTTATTATATATAGTGTGTCAAATGGATTGTTGTCCTTGGAAAGTTTGGGGGAGTCTAAGAGCAAGTAACTGACTCACCTTTTTATTCAGCTAGCCAGTTAAATAAAACAGTGAAAAGGAAACAGAGAGTTTTACTTCTTTGGCACAGTATCCCTAGCTCCGGAGGGTGAGGGTTGATATTTTTTGTTCCTTTCTCTAGACCTTCATCAGTCATCTAGATTGAGCTATCTGCTTTCAATATCCTGCTTGAAAGTAACCCATTTTTTTCAGTAGGATTTGGAATGAAGTCAAGCAGCTATCTACCTTCATCTCCTTGTATGGCCATCCTAGATAATGCAAAGAAGGATTCTAATCTGGAACAATTTATCTGTCAGCCCACACTAAATTCTAAAAGGGTTATTACTTATTTTATCGTGATGTAGGGGCCAGGGTGGGGAGTGGATTCTTTCATGGAGTTATCCTTGGGGAGTTGAATGAAAAATACTTCTGCATCTGAAAATACCCTTTCTAGAATAGAAATGTTTACTTGATGGCTATCACAATCACTACTGTGACATTCTAAATGACGGTAATTTCAAGTTTAGTTATGCCATGATCCACATTATCTGATTTCTTTAATAATTGCAGATGCACATGGCAAACGTTAAAAAGCTTCTTTTTAAGATGATAGTAAAGTATTACAGCATTTGAAGGCAGAGTGAATTGTTCTTTTTTTCTCCCTCTTCATCATAATAGGATCAAGCCTTTGGAGAACTGGAAAAAAACAGTGATAAATTTTTACTGGGTACATCATCGTCAGAAAACAGTCAACCTGCTCATCTTCATGAGCTTTTATGTTCACTGCAGAAACAATTGCTGGCTTATTGCCACATCAACAGTGTTAGTGAGGTGTGTGTCCTTATTTTTGTTGTTCAGGGGAGAAGTAATTAATTCAGTATACATAAGCACCAGAAGGTTGTAAGGTTCTTGTTGAAAACCTTCTGAGTACTTGAAAGCTAAACTAATTTAAATAATTAACCCCTTAAGTACATTTATAGAATTATTGTTATTATTCTTGTTTGTTTCCTTCTAGAATTCCAGCAGTGTGGCACTGCTGCACAAGCACCTTCAGCTTTTATTGCCTCATGCAACAGATATCTATTCCCGCTCTGCAACACTGCTTAAGGAAAGCTCGTGGAATGGTAGTGTTGGGGAAAAACTGAGAGGTAAATGTTCATAGAAGATTCAGTAATGGTGGCTCTGTAAGCTTAGGGTAGTTCTTGTTTGTTTTGATTTCAATAATAAAATACATTATTTTCCCTATATCTGCATAAAGTAGTGATCCCAAGCCTTCCCCAAAGGAGTTCATAGAACATCTACCCAAGGACAGCATCTGGTTCATGCTTTTGATAGAACGTTTTGCATAGAGGAAAAATAGAGAATGGAGAAGATATTGCCTCTGTGTGTTATTGCTCCAGTTACGTTAGATTTCTCCTTTTAAAAGTACATTTTTTTTGAGATTATTGAAAAGCTTGGAACTAAAATGGGTTAATAATTATTCAAAAGAAACCCAAATTCAACATGTACAGTTGAGACATTTTGAGACAGCTGAGGTATTTTTATGCCTTTCTTTCTGACTTGTTAAATTCTGCATAGAATAGAATTATATAACTATCATTCAGAATACTTTTTTTCCCTGTGTAGGCGTAATTTATGTATCGGCTGCTGGGAGCATGCTCTCTCAGATTGTCAACTCATTATTGTTACTGCCAGTGTCAGTAGCTCGGCCTTTGTTGAGTTACCTGCTAGATCTGCTGCCACCTTTAGATCGTCTTAACAGACTGTTACCTGCAGCAGCCCTTTTAGAAGATCAAGAATTACAGTGGCCACTTCATGGTAAGTACAGACTTTTCATCTGAGAAGTAAAAAATGCCATGTCAGCATTTTGTAGTGGAAGTTCAACTTTCCTTTTTAAGATGGCTTCTTTTTTAAGCTAAGTCACTTGTTCCATCTTCTTTTCAGATTCTTAAATGTATTGACATCTGTTGCTATGAAATATTTTCAGCTGCAGACAGACTTTTGTTCTGTCAACTCAGAATGTCTCTTGAGTGGGAATCCAAGAGCAATATAGGAAATATATCTTGAACTAAAAATACTAAATTTGTAATGCATGAAAATAGCAATATTGCCTTGTAAAAGAAACACTGATTTTCAAGTCAGAATATCTTATGGTGGAAAGGAGCTATAAGGATCGTAGAGGCCAACTCCCTTCTTGCAGCTTCTCCTGACGCAGCTAATAGATAATTTTGTCATGATCTATTTACTTTCATGTCCATGTTTTGTTTTTGCTTTCAGTTTCACAGTGTAAGAGTTCTAACTTAACATAATAAATTACTTGCTAACTTTCTGAACATGTGCCACCAGATATTTCTTGTGTCGGTGGAATAGAAATATAAAACCAGAGGTAAAGCAACTGAAATTTGGGATAGGAGATGCTATACTTATTTGCCATTCAGTGAATTTTTCCCTAATATTTTTGGCAAGATTTTTTGTTTCCAGTTGTATCATATATCTGTGCATTTTTGTCAGAATGCAAAGAAATCTGTATGGGACAAAATAGGTACTTGGGCAGAGTTTAAAAGGGCCTTTACTTTACATACTGTTGAGTATGAACAGTTGTACCATGAATGTTGCTGGCCTCTGCTACTGCTCAAGTTATAATGTTAAGCCATCTTTCTGTCCTAACTGCTCTTTCTTCAGCTTACACGTTGTTGACCGAGGGACAAATCTGCTACTAACTGGGAAATATTAACAAGACTTACTTTGACTGATTTTGGAAGTGTTGTTAATGTCTAGGCAATAGTGACTAATTTCACAATTCATTGCTAATACTTTTAGGTGGACCTGAATTAATTGATCCTGCTGGAGTGCCCTTACCACAGCCTGCCCAGTCTTGGGTATGGCTTGTTGATCTGGAGAGAACTGTAGCTTTGCTTATTGGGCGGTGTCTTGGTGGCATGCTTCAGGGACCTCCAGTGTCCCCTGAGGAACAAGATACAGCTTATTGGTTGAAAACTCCACTTTTCAGTGATGGGGTGGAGATGGATATTCCTCATTTAGGTAAGCTGTTAAATGAAAGCCTCTAGTTATTGTTGTAAATATTTGTGTTCGGTTTGGAAATTTTTGATGAAGTTTGAGTAAGTCTGTGTAATTTGGGTTTGCCTTTCAACATTCTTCTCTGTTTACATAGTAATAAAAAAAATTGGAAAACTGCTATTTAAGTATATGCTGTAGTTTACAAAGGGTCTTGGAAATTCAAATAATCCTCAAAATTTGCAGAGTTTCATTTCTTGGGTATTTCCATTCTGTTAGATAAATGCATGAGCTCCTTGTTAGAAGTGGCCCTATCTGGAAATGAGGAACAGAAGCCATTTGATTATAAACTGAGACCTGAGATTACAGTCTATGTTGATTTGGCCTTGGGTTGTACGAAAGAACCAGCAAGGAGCCTCTGGATCAGTATGCAAGACTACGCTGTTAGTAAAGGTAAGCTGTTGAAAATATGGGTCTGTGTGTGTTAAAAGCATGTTTCACTCTTCAACTATATGCCTAGCAGAATCTTGTATTTTCTTTGGTAATGCCTTTTAATTCTGCGACATGGTAAACTTAATTTATTGTCATGTTCCGCAATCTTTCTTTTGCTTTTTCTGTTACTTATTTTTTTTTAATGTAGTTTTCAGTGCCTGGCAAGAATGTAGTACAATGTTCTTTTTCCCTCCAAACTAGAAAAAAAGACACTCAGTTGTTGGTGTTTCTGTTTTCCTAGTAGAGGAGGGTGAAACGTGGAGTTAAAAAGCAAAATTGATAGGGAGGAGAAGGGGAAAGGCATAGTGACTTGAAAAATATGTTAGGAATGGGACAAAGAGGTATGTCTTCTTTTTCAAGTGTCAGGGAAGCTAGCTTTAGACTATTAATGGTTCTTCATGCTTGTTTCCTAAAACCTGGGTTCCTGCTCAATTCCCAGGTCTCTTTTTCTAATAAGATCTGCTAAGCATTGGGGTTGTACTATAATTGCTGGATCCAGAGATAATTTTCTGTAGCTCTGGCCATGCTGTGCCAGTTCAAGAAGACAGCAAATGGTCCTGTTGAGAGCAACACAGAATTTGTCCACAGAAGCAGGATGCAGGAAGTCTCAAATATGGTGTGTTTCTAAATGTGTTCCATGTAAATTGGTGTCTTAGTAAAGAGAAGAGCTCCAGTTTGGTATTTTTGCTTGAAAGAGAGGTTGCACTCTTAAGTGCAGCTCTTTGAATCTCTCGTGGTAATTACAGTCAACCCTTGGCTGACTCTTAAGTACCTTGAGCAGCCCAAAACACGTTTGTCTGAAGCTGTATATTTCTGAGTTATTGATGCTAAACTTATTTCTTAGGTATTAAAACTACTTGTAAATTGAAAGATTGAAATGGGTGAAGATTTTTTTTATTAGACTATTGAAAATAATTTTGTTTGTTGGAAACAGTAGCCAGTTTTAATGAATTGTTTCTAATTTCAGATTGGGATACTGCAACTTTAAGTAATGAATCACTCCTAGATACTGTGTCAAGATTTGTTCTTGCAGCTCTTCTAAAACATACCAGCTTACTTAGTCAAGCTTGTGGTGAGAGCAGGCAAGTAACTCAAAGCTGCTTTTAAAAATTCAATTTTTAGAAGTCCAACTTCAATTCTTAAGAGAAAATTTTGTGTATTTTTTCTTCTTTTTTCTGGTTTGGGTCTCTTTTCTGTAGATACCAGCCTGGCAAAGCTTTGGCAGAAGTATACCGTTGTGTATATAAAGTTCGGAGTCGCTTGCTTGCCTGCAAGAACATGGAACTTATTCAGACTAGATCATCCTCAAGAGACAGATGGGTATGACTGTAAACCTCTTTGCAGTTCTTCACACTTTACATAATATTTTCTTAATACATAGTAATGTTAGTTTCACATGTTGCTGGTATTTTTGTTCTATCTTGTTCAAGAACTTTGACAATTTTTCCAATGAAAGTGGACAATGCATAATTCATTAGTCTGTTGTATGTTGTGGTATTAAGTCAGTTGAAGGAAATGATTGACAGTATTAGACTTGAGCACAGCCTGAAGCCTAGTTTTACCTGTAAACATAGCATGTTGTACCATAGAAGCCTACAGCTTAGATGCCAATTGACTTAGCTGTGTTGACCAGGCCACAGCTTAGTCTGGCTGCCATTCCTGAACCCAGCTGAAATATCTGGGCCTCTAATCTCTGTCCCTGTCTGCACCCCTCTCTTACTGTTCCCTGTCTTACCCCTTTTTCCTTCCGCCACGGTCAGTTTCTCCTTTCAGGCCTAATGTTACCTTAAGGCTGCTTGTCCTGGAGAGCTCTGCATGAATGTTCAATATGATGGGACTGGGCCTGAAACTAGCAATGATGGCAACTTCTGAATAATTTTATTAAACCATGTCAGAATTGGTAATCGAAGTAGTCATTGAATTACTCAGCGCTGGGGACTGTTAGACATTATAAAGTTGTCCTTAAAGTAGGATTATGGTTTCTCTGATAGGATTTTTAGTTGTTGTTTACAATCTACAGTTGGGATATTTTTAAATAAGGAAGTTCTCATGTGACATTAGGTTTCTGAGGCTTTTTAACCATGTTGTAAAGCACTGACATGATGCTTTTAAAAATTCTGTAGGTCTGTATCTTCCTATCAATTAATATTAAGGGGATGTGTGTCTTTATGCCTTTTTTTCCTCATGATAGAGGTCTAACATGCAAGATACTCAGCACTTCTGAAAGCATTGGGTGTAGTGTGTGTACACAGGACAAGTAATCATGCGTTAAGCTTGGTTATTTTCTGGCTTACCAAGCATACACAGAATGGCCAGTTTGTTCACGTGTCTTTCTGCATGTTGATGTTGTAGCTGTTGCGTATGCTCATGGTCAGATACCGTGTACTGTGCCTGTACACTATGCTGTGTTACACCTGGAAATCCCCAAGCTTATTGTGCAGATGTAATATAGCAAATGTAAATGTATGGAGTAGATTTGTTGCTTCAGGGAGATCTCAGATTTAATACTGCTGTGGAAAAAATAGCTGGTTTGCATTTGCATAGTATACACAGGCTTAATAGTAGCAAGACAAGAGCAAATAATATGCACCAGAAAAACAGTGACCATGATCTGCTGCTATCAAGACTTTCCGTTTTTTTTGAAAGGAAACCTGCAAGAAGAAGACATGTGGATTATGCTGGTGGGATGTGTGTCCTCCAAGATTTGTAGGATTAATTAACTTCTAAAGTATTCCAAAACCTCTAGTGTAACTGAATTCTTTATATTTGAAAGCTTTGCCTTTTTCAGATTATCTAAAGCTGTTTCCTGCCTTGGAAAATTGTCTGTTAGATAATAAATATTTTGCTGATCAGCACTTACATGCTCGTATTTTATGAGACAACAGCATGTGGTTTGATGCTGAAGTGTCATTTTGGCAACAGAGTCTAAGTAACCATCATATAGAGATGCTTTTCTGCAAATAATCTGAGTAACAGTTCCTAAGGGAAAATCAGGTTTTCCAACTTACATATTAAAGCCTTGGATGTAAGCAACTGCTGTTTATTTCACACAATATCAAAAGTAGCTTACTGATGGGAAAAAAACTTATTAAATGACTATGTCCTTATATGTTCATCTTTAATTTTGGTCAGAATTAATTACACTGTATATAGATGTGTTTGGTTTTTTTTTAAATCAAGGTGTTAGATAACCAAGAATCTGCTGATATTGATACTCAAGAACATTCTTTTACTCGTACAATTGATGAAGAAGCGGAAATGGAGGAGCAGGCAGAACGTGACAGAGAAGAAGGACACCCAGAACAAGAAGATGAAGAGGAGGAAAGAGAACATGAAGTTATGACAGCTGGTAGTAAGTACTAGTTATATGTGACAATGATGTGATGCCCTTTGGGAGGACAATCTATTTTTCCTCTGGGGTGAAAGATTATGGAAGATCTGTCTGCATAAAAATTATTGGAATTTACTTTTATAAAATGGGGTATTGCTTTTATTGGGTCAGAAAATTCTTTCAATACAAGGGAGTGTGAATACTAGGCAAGTAGGACATCTGACATATACGACTTTTCTTATATGCACTGTCTACAAGACTAACAGGTTTAATTTTTTTTCTCTGAACTCTTCAATAGATCTCAGAGATTTCATTGTCATTTATATAGAAAATTTTTGCTGTGTTTGCATGCGTTAATCTTGTATGTAATAAGTCTTGAAGGGTAATGTTATTCTGAAGTTTGGAAACAGAACTGTTGATAACAGTGGGCTGAGTTGGGATTCACGTTTATCTTTGAATAACTCTCCTTCAGTTTATTAAAACCTGAGATTTTAGCCAAAGTTTGGATTTGGGTTACCATCTATTTATACTATTATAACATATTTTTTTTTACTATTTATAACATACTTCCTTATGGGTTTACTAAAAATCTTGTTTAGAAGGTAACTGGAAAAAGGTGAACTTCACAAACTGTTCTACTGACTTGGGCTTGTAATCAGCCTTAATAAGGTAGTTAATAGTTAATTTTTCCAGTTTTAGTGAAGTAACATACAGTCACACTCAGTTTTTTTTTTTCCATCATGACCCTATTGTTCTCAAAGACAGAAAGCATGTTAAACTGAAAATTACCATAGTGTATGTAGCTTAGAAAAGAAAGTTGACTGACTTGAAATATTTTCCATATATATATGGTTATTGTTTTCTTTTCCAAATACTATTCCTGCAGATACTGTTAGAATTGCTGTCTATTTCCAGCCTCTGCTGTCATCACATAATTTGCTGATAGTGTTTGTATTCTCCACTAGGACTCCCATATGCCTGTTTGGGATCTTACAGACCAAAATGTCTGTAACACCTTCAGATTCTGTATGAGGTGTCATTGTATCCACAATGCAGTAGGCTTTCCCAGAAGTCTTCTATGGTGTTGAAATGCACGTTTGTGAGATGATTTGTGGTTCTAGAAGCTGTACACATTACTTCTTCAGTAGATGCAGTATGCTTTTGCTGCTTGATATGTAATTACTCTGGGCAAATGCTCAGTGTTCTACCTGTACAAGGTTTTTTAAGTTCAGTAAAGTAAATATGTCCAGAAATATCCAGACAGACAGTAGGGTAAGATGCACAAGCAAGTAGGAAAATGATGGCTCTTCTACTGGTGATCCTGATAAAGTTGATCCTGACGTGCAGAGTTCAGTTTGTGTCCTTGTTGTCTTGCTGCGTCCATTAACATCAGTGAAGGAAGTGTTTGGATTTACCTTTACCTTTCCAAAGAGGAACTGAACTTTAAAATTATGAAATCAAGAGAGCTTTAGGTCTTTGGACAGAGATGATATGGTCTCTACCACGGCTTCTTTAAATTTTATCTGGCACCTAAGACAACAGCAAAATTAAGCAAAGTGAAGGCTAAGAATTTTGATAGGCTCCTCATTGTACTAATCAAGGCTAATAAAAAGCTGAAACTGTTTCAGTATTGAATTACAGATGCCGGTGTCTGGAATACAGATTTATCGAAGCATTACTTTATATACATCTGCTAAAAAGCAGATGTGTACTAATCTCATCAATGCTATTCAGCCAGGAGTTGGGTTGCAGTAAGACACCAAAAAAGAGTTTTTAGTGCTCTGTCAAATTGCATTATCCTCTTTATTTTAAACTTAGTATTGTGTAAATGCTTTATGTAACCTCTGTTCGCATTACTTCTTCTATGAAAGTATTATTAATGTATTTTTTTGTTGTTGAAAAAATATTATATATTCTTTGTAGTGGGGCAGTTTTTTGCCTAAGGTGTAGATGAAAATTTCATTCTGCGTAGCTTTGTCTAGAAGTTAAGACCTTCTTTTTGTGTTGCATGTTACAGAAATATTTCAATGTTTCCTATCAGCCCGTGAAGTAGCTCGCAGTCGGGATCGAGATAGGATGAACACTGGGACAGGGACTAGGCTTGATGATCCACCTCCTCAGTCTCAGCAGGAGCGAAGAATCAGCACTGATCCAACAGAAGGTCAAGATGTGTATACTGCTGCGTGCAACTCTGTGATCCACAGATGCGCTTTGTTGATCTTAGGAGTAAGCCCTGTTATTGAGGAGCTACAGAAACGAAGGGAGGATGGACAGTTACAGCAGCCTCCCTCTACTGCTCCTGAGGGCATCGGACTCATGACAAGGTGAGGTTTGCTGATGGCTTAGAACAGTCAGCTCTTCTCTGCCTCCTTTATAATTGGTTAAGTAACTTCAGTTTTCCTCTGAGGATTCTTAGATTTTTTTTTTTTTTTTTTAAAAGGAAAATCTTTGCCTAGAGCAGTGTTACGTTTTCGGTGAGAAGAGGGATTTTTCTTGGCTTTCTTTGTCCACATTAACTAAACCTTCATAACAGTTTTATTCTGTGTGGAGCATATTTGCTTTTCATAGTTGGGCTTAGTGATAAATGAGTAGTGAGTAATAAAGTCCAGATCATCAGGTGTACACATAATCAGAGATAATTGGAAAAATGCTTGTATTTTTCCTAAAATTTGTGTGTGAATTTTTTTAATTAACATATTTGTATTTTCTTAAATTTTACCAATGTCCTAGTTGTGTCCAAAAAGCCTTTGTAGGATATGTTTGAAAGCAAACATCTCAAAGCCTGTTATGAAAAAAGTGTTGTTCATGGTTTATTTTTATAAATGTACCTAATGTATTGGCATGTTGGGTAAGACACTGTTATTAGGTATAGGAGAATAACAATATAAAGCCAGACAGTTCATTGAACTGGAGAAGTGTGTAATTTAAATAGTCTAAGTACTACATACTGCATTTTAATTTTGATAACCTGAGGTATTCCTGATAACACAGTTTTAGTCTAAACTTGACCCATTTAAACTTTTATTCTAGAGATCTCTCTGTGTGTTTGTTAAAATAGAATGCAGGAACTGTGTAGCTGGTGCTGCTAGTGAACTCCTGAGTCTGCTTAAGCTTCTGGTGTACAGAAATTCTGCTCTGATACTTTAAATGAAGACACTGATGGGGAGTTCAGAGGGAGATTATATATA
>NW_008592764.1:0-5194 GCF_000691845.1 Merops nubicus
TATGTTCTTGTGCATGTCAGAGTGAAACTGTACTGAACAATCCTATCAAGCCAAAAGGTTGCAGGGTGGCTCTGATCCCACAAAAGCCATCTTAAATCCAGATTTACTGAATCATAAAACCACAGCCTCAATATTCTGGCACACTGTAACCACATTTTGCTGATGTCATTTTGGCTCAGAAAAACGTGTGGCCACGGGGCCAGAACACTGCTGTAACTTCCCCAATTTTCTAACACTAGAAAAAGGTCTTCCTCAATTAATTTGGGGGGAGTGGGTGGCTGTTTGTTTTACTGCTTTGCCATTTAATGCTTGGAGATGTAAGACAGACAACGTTCAGAAACAACAACTCTGCATGAAGCTCTTAGCCTGGATTAAAGAAAAAAGGCTCTTACATCTCTAAAGGAAAAACTGACAGCACACAACTAAAACCACACAAAACCAAGCCTAAAGGTAAAATGCATTTATAGAGCAAATGATACTTTTTTTAGAGAGATGAGACAAGTGGATTTAAATTCATTTAATTAAATTTAAATCCACTTGCATGTGGGTTCACTATGGTTCCTCTCTTTAAGTTTCTCCCTACACAGATTCATTCCATCTCCCATCACAGAGTCTTATTACCAGGCAGGTAAATTCAGCTCTGTTTGATGATCATGCCACGTTGTTCTGATCCTCATGTTTAAGGGGAATTCCAAAGATAAGCAAGAAATTGCATAGCCTCACAAGCAGCCTCATCCCAGCCTATTCCAAAGGACAAATAAAAGGAATATATTTGTGTTCCTGTGGGTTTGGTTCTGACCTTCTGACAAGTGACAAATGAATAAGCCAAATGTGCATCAGGAAAAACCTGAAATTCAGAGATTTCTGCAAACTACCCAGTTTCCTTTCCAGGAGAGGTACCCAAGCAGAGCTGTCAGAAATCTTAAGAACAGCAATGGAAGGTGCAGGAATTTCCTTGCTCTGCTAGTCTGTGTGTTACACGTAACTAAAACCTCTCCCCCCAACTGCAAATCCACCTCTGAATCAACAAGGCAGAAAAGCAACAGCCCAAACTTGCCTGGGGGCCACTGGGCTGGACTTCAGCACAATCCAATGCCATGTCTCTGTGCACACAGGAAGTGCATCACTCTTTTCTGATTGTTTCTGTGCCAGGTAACTTCAGAGAACTGAAACAAGTTCAGGTAATCCTGGTCCTGCCAGACTAGGTCCTTCTGTGATCAAGTGCTTGCTGTTAGTGATGGGATGGAAGATGTTCTCCTCCAGCTGTCTCCCCATCCCTCCTCTCTGCCTGCCTCTCCTCACCCCTCAGACAGCTGAAGGGTGTGTGCCCTCCTCAGTACCATCTGCTACAAAAATATACATTATGCATCTACCTGAGGACACTGCAGAGACAATCTGAGGACACTGCAGAGACTTTTGGTCACTGCTGCAGCTGGAGGTAACCTCCTGGCCAGGGGTGGCTGGCACCTATTGATGGATCAACCTCCTGCAGACCTCAGATGAGCTGAGCACCCCAAGCCCTGCCCAGCATGGGCTTCAGTGAAGCCTCCTGTGAACCAAGTCAGAACAACAATCAACCTCAGAGCTCCACACCGACTTGTTTAACCCAAAAGGAGAGGCCACTTCCTCTCACCTCCTGGCTGTGCTGCTTCTCCTTTTATTCAGCTGCCTTTGGTGGACTCCTCTGCCTCAGGAACGGGAAACATTTCACATCACAGAGGTTTGTTCAGGAAGCTCTGAGACACACAAGCATTTCCTAGGCCTGTCAGCTGTACAAGGAGGCTTGAAAGTTCAGTTTGCAGAGTCACTAGAGCAGTCACTGCCACGGCTGCACACAGGCACGTACAGGGCTTTAGGCAAAACCTCTGTGGCCACCTACACAGGAGGAGAGTGTGGGCAGAGAGCCTGTTTACAGATTTATAAACCTGTGGAAACTTGGCAATGGCCAGCAAAGCTTAAATGCTATCTGAGCTTTTACCTATTTTACTGCCCACTCTTAGAACCTGGGCAAACCCCTCCTCCTGCCCTTCAGCTGAAGCTGAGCACCCTGTGAGGGTGTTGAATGCCAAGCACCTTCTAGAGTCAGGTTTGGTCCTGGGAGCATAGAATTTGTTAATATAGTAAAAGTACAGAAAGCTGCAATAACTCAAAATATCGGTTTGATATTCCAGGAAAAAACCCTGCAGTCAGTATATACGATGTAAGTACCACAGAGAGGGAGAAAGTGCTGGCAGCACAGAGCAGAAAATGACAAGGGCAATTTGGCTGCCAGCAGGAAAGATTGTTTGGATTGAAAAAACAAAGAAGTGTTAAATGTTTGCCTGTTCCAAAAAGGCTTGACCCCTGCTTTGGAGAAGGATATATAAATCGATTCAACAACTTAACAAAGTTTCAATTATGCAGTACTTAGTGCCTGGGAAAAAAAAAAGAAAGGTCTTTATGCTTCTTAATGCTGCTGAATCCCTGCAAGTCTGTTTGCTCAACACTCTCACTGCAAACAACACCAAGGAGAATTTTGGTCCCCCCTACTGCTGCAGAGTTCATTTGATAGTGTCACAAGCGACCAGCCCAGCCTGGCACGGGGCAAAAGGAAAGCTAACCAAAATAGTCCTCCCTGTTCTTCCCTAGGCTTAGTGGTACAGATAAACTCACCGACTGGATTTCACTTCAACACCTGAGAAGAGGCTTAAAGTAAACACCTTAAAATAACACCCCCAGGAAGCAGTGCTCTCTGCAACAACAGGTCTGCCCGAGGGTGTCCAGTGAGCGTGGAGGAACGTGGCAAATCCAATGTCCCACTCCTCCTGTTCATACAAGTGGCCCCAAGTATTTACCCTGCAGAGGTAAGAGTGCTGCCTCATGGAAATAATGAACACTGCAGCTGGAGACAGGGCCCACGCAGAGGATCAGCATTAAAAAGAGGTCAAAGAGGAGAAAACCCCACCCCAGTGAAGTAAGGTGCTCTGTCCAGCTGGCAGCCAGACCAGCTGCCTCACCAGCACTGCCCCTCCCTGCAACCCCCCGATGCCACTGCCCCTGCTGCTGCTTCCCCTGTCAGTGTCACCCCTCTGCCCGGGGGTACTTGATGGGTACTAATAGAGAAGACATGAGGAATTGGTAGAGAACAGAGGTTCAGGATAAACCCCACAAACCTATAGCAAGCTCCTGTGCTGTGGTTTGCCTGGGAGGGCTTTCTGTGTCCTTGTGAGTTTTTGTTGGGCTTCAAAGGGTTTTCTCCTTCTCATTTGCAATCCAATAGACTTGAAGATTATGCTTTGCTGAGCCTCTCAGTCACCATTCAGTGCTGCTGCTTCTTCCCAGATGAACAGGTTGCCCAGAGAGGTGGTCACTGCCCCATCCCTGGAACCATCCCAGGGGAGGTTGGACCAAGCTCTGAGCACCCTGCTCTAGCTGCAGATGTCCCTGCTCCCTGCAGAGGTTGGACTGGGTGACCTATATGAAGCACTCTGCCAGTTGGCATCCAAGTCCTTCAGACAGCTCCACAGTCTTGCCAAGGGCTCCCAAGCTGCTGGGAGCAGAGGAGTTCATTACCTGTGTCAGTTCAGACCTCTGCTCACAAGGCAGCGTGTGAACTGTAGCGTAATAATGCTCTGAATTTTAAAATGACAAGAATAGAAACTCTTAATTGTTCCCACAGACAATCCGCCAGCATGAACTGGGGCTACACCTTGAACTGAAGGAGAAGAAAAAAGGAAAAAAAAAGCTTTATTTTTTTTGAATGGCAGTCTGTAAGAAAAGAGCATAGCTGAAGCAAAGGCTTCATGTTGGAGGTGACACACTCGTCCCTCAGGAGCCCTTCTCAGTTTTAATGAGAGTGGAAAAAACCCAAAGAGCAGGTAAAAAATCATGCAAAACTACAACAATTTGGTCAACGTCCCACCCATTCCCACCTCTATAAAAATCTGAATGATGCTGTAATCAAGAACATCATCCCCTTACAAGAAGAAGAGGAGGACATAAATCATTTTGAGCCTTGCAGACACAGAGCTCTTCAGAGTCCCTGTGCCACAGCTCTGAGCTCTGGCCCTGCTGGATGCAGCTGCTGGGGCTGTGGACACAGACACTTCCCTTCCACCATCCCTTTGGGCCACATGAACAGTAACAGACCCCTGTGAGCAGCTAGAAGTGACATAAAACCACTCTTGTCAAATTACCTGGGACACTAACTGAGAGCAAGAAGCCTCAAATCAGAAAAGACTTCTTGAACATTATTTAAAACCAGATCAAGCGACTTCTAAATTTAGAGTTTTTACTCAGATGATCTTCCAGAAATATTCACATGGGTTTTTCTATTCATGCCTCTGCCAAAGTTACTTGGAAAATAATTAGCAGTATCTTCTTTGTTGTGGCTGTCTAGAAGCTATATATATATGCAGAATGGCAGAAATTTCCTGGGTCATTTCTAGTTCATACCATTCCTGGCTCCACAAATCCTCACCCACGCAATGATTATTATTAATTAATATATGAGGGGGAGAGAAGCAGTGGAGGGGAGGGGGAAGAAGAGAGGCAAATGCACAGAAAAGTGTCTTCATCCAGGGAAAGCTTCACCCAGCTTCAAGCATATTAACGATGACCCTGAACACAGACTGACCTCTATTCAAGCCCTAGCACTTCCCAGAGTTAAATCACACTGCTGTAACATCTGAGCTTGTCATCAAGGTTAAAACAATACCTTCGAGTTCATGAAGGGAATGAAGAGAAAGATATTGCCTGAAGCACTACTAGTGACAAACAGAGAAAACAGACTAAACAGCATTAAAGAAAAAAAGAAACAACCTGCAAGACACAGTGCTCCAAATCAGAGTTCCCACAACAGCATTAATGAAGAACAACGGGAAGAGGAAAGAAACCTCTTCACCACTCACCTGCTCTAAAGTTCTCAGCACATCACTAACCTTTGCTCTGAAAGTCAGAGCTGAGCTGAACAACAAGGGAAAGGCACAGTGGGTTTGCCTGACCACAAAGCACACTGGCACAATTCAGCCCTGGAGCCCCCCCTGCCTGGGCTGCCCCCCAGCAGCGTGGGCACAGGGCAGGGAGGGGACCCTGCCCCTCTGCCAGCTCTGGGAGCCCCCCCTGCAGTGCTGGGGCAGCTCTGGAGTCCTCAGCACAGCAGAGCCAGGGACCTGCTGGAGTGGGGCCAGAGGAGCCCCAGCAATGCCCCGAGGGG
>NW_008592764.1:5481-5842 GCF_000691845.1 Merops nubicus
CACCACCCCAGGGGAGGTTGGACCAAGCTCTGAGCACCCTGCTCTAGCTGCAGATGTCCCTGCTCCCTGCAGGGGTTGGACTGGGTGACCTTTAAATGTTCTTTCCAACCCAAACCACTCTGATTCTTCAGCTTCCCAAATGCCTGGCCCACCTCACAAAGCCTGCAGGAGGCACACGGGGGAAGGCTGAGGAGGTTGGTGGGGAGCAGTGACACATCTGCTGGGCTCACACTCTGCTGGTCTCCCTCTGCCATGCTGCAGCAGCTCCCAGCCCAGCAGACAGGTCCTGTGGTGGGCACAGCTGCCCTTCCAGCCGCTCCCAGCCCAACAGACACGCCCTCAGGTGGGGACACCTGCACCC
>NW_008592764.1:5894-22615 GCF_000691845.1 Merops nubicus
CCCGGTGGGGGGCACGGCGCCCACTCCAGCAGCTCCCAGCCCAGCAGTCAGGGCCTGTGGTGGGCACAGCTGCCCTTCCAGCAGCTCCCAGCCCAGCAGACAGGTCCTGTGGTGGGCACAGCTGCCTTCCAGCAGCTCCCAGCCCAGCAGACAGGACCTGTGGTGGGCACAGCTGCCCTTCCAGCAGCCTCACCCAGCATCATTTCTGCTGGATCCACTCGAGGTGCTCCCTACATGACCATTGCTGGCACCCAACTCCTCCTCTTGCCCCTGGCACCTCTTCCCTGCAGGGCACGTGACCATGTGGGTGCCACACACTATCATTGCTTTAGCAGCTAACCAGCTTGTACACAGAGAAGCAAACCCTCTCCTGCAATGCACAGGAGATATCCTACCCAAATTCACCAAGCCAGGAGAGAGAAGGTGGCTCAAGGGCATCTTCTCATTTTAAAAAGAAGGTACTCCTGTGGCATATGCTGGCAGAACAAACAACCTTCCTCCTCTAGTGCTGAGAGAAACTCAGAATTCTCCCCAAACTGCATGGAAAAATATCTCATGAATATGCACTTTGCAATCCCTGGGTATTCAAAGGAATTCCTCCCCTGCTTTATGCTCCAGCCTGGCCACAGAGCAGCTCTGCACCACGGCTGCTGAGGCCCCTCATGCACTGCAGGCGCCTTCCCTGCACCCTGACAACTACACCCTGCTTCCAAATAGCATCACAGGTTGTTTACAGGGAGAAGCCAACTCAAGATATTTTTATCCTCATCTCCCAGTTTATAATTAGTACAGCCTTTGAACGAGATGCACTTGCAGCATAGCACCAACCTGCTGACTCAAAATAGGGCTTCTGGTAGTGCCAGAAGCCTCCCCAGGACAAGTCTTCTCAATGACTTTTGGTGGAACAGAGCTCTGGGCCACAGGGAGAGAGGCAGGGCTGGGCTGCAGGGCACAGCACAGAGCAGGAGCTGAGCAGTGAGAGACAGCACCTTGCAGCTGGAGCTGGGAAGTCCCCCCAGAAGAGCTGTTCCTTCACCAAGAGGACAGTGCAGCTGCCACTGCTGCTCTCTCTGGCCTGATGTTGAAAAGGTTTCTTCCCTTTCACAGACATGGAATAGAATCATAAAATTGTTTTGTTTGGAAGAGACGTTCAAGATCAACAAGTCCAACTGTTCCCCCAGCTCTGCCAGGTCCCCACTGCCCCGTGTCCCTCACCCCACATCTCCACGGCTTGGAAACCCCTCCAGGGGTGGGGACTCCACCACTGCCCTGGGCAGCCTGGCACAGCCCTGGGCAAACCTCCAGGGCAAGAAATTGTTCCTCATGTCCAACCTCAACCTCCACAGTGCAACTTGAGTCTGTTTCCTCTCATCCTACTGCTTTTGGGAGAAGGGACCAGGCCAGTCTCTAAGCTCCCCCACGGCTCCTTTCACTGCTACGTGAACTTACGGTGGCTGCTCTGCAGAGACGCTTCCATGCGCAAGGGGAGCACCCTCCCTCCCTCCCTCACACCCCTCCCCTGTCTCCAGGGCTCTGCACCCCTCCCCTGTCCCCAGGTCCAGGTGCCAGGGCCCCACACCCTGAGCTCAGCCCGGGGGGTGCTGCACAGCTCTGCCCGAGGCGCTCCCCAGGCTGCAGCCACAGCTCTGCAGCTACAACAGGGGCTCTCCTGTGGCTGTGCCAGGGACACGGCTGCCAGGAGGCTCAGGAGAGGCACGACTGGGCAGGAAAGCAGGAAAAACTGAGTCAGAAGAGGGGCAGCAGCAGGAAGCCTGGATTCAGCTGTCTCTTCCCCCCAGCTTGGCTTGGTAAGACCCCTGGACACCCCAAACACACAGCATTTTTCTCCCCACCCCGTGTGTCTGAACAGGGGAGCTGGAACAGAGCAAGAGGAGCCTCTGGGGTTCCACCTCCTCTGAGGTTCTCCAGCCATGAAGCCTTGTTCTCCTCCAGGATCCCCCCTGCTCCCAGGTGCTGCTCCCATGAAGCCCCCTGCTCCTCCAGGGCCAGATCTTCTCTGAGGTTCTCCAACCACGAAGCCTTGTCCTCCTCCAGGGTCCCCCCTGCTCCCAGGTGCTGCTCCTGTGAAGCCCCCTGCTCCTCCAGGGCCAGGAACAGGCAAGTAGCACCCCAAGGGCAGCGTCCCTCCCACCCCTGTCCCGAGGGCAAAGGAAGCCACCATCAGGTGAACCCTTCAAGTCTCACTTGTGGGATACTGCAACTGCAACCCTCTGTTTGCCCAGAACCATGGATTGCCAAGGCAGCAATTTACCAAACCACACAAAGGCCACTGAAGCAGAAGCTGGGAGTAAAGTCCATAGACTGCAGTGACCCTGAAGTCTTCTCTTCTTAAAAAAGAAAGTCTGTGGGCTTTAACGTGAGCAGAAATATTTATGACAATCTAAGCAACCCTCCTAAACATAATTAGCAGTCTCATTTTATTCAATTATGAGGTCACCAAGACTCCCTTCCATACTCTGCCAGCTCTCAGTATGTAAAAAAAGCACCAGAAACCTCCCTGATGAAACCCACACTCAATTAACTTGGCTCCTTTGGCCTCAGAAAGCAAACCCATTACCTCAGGAGAAGCCAGGTTTGCCACCTGCACCCACGGCACTCCGGGGCAGCTTTGACACCAGTGAGAAGGTTAATCCAAGCAGTGAGCTGAGGAACAACCACTGCCCACTCAGAGCCACTTAAGGAGAGCTGCCCACGCTGCCCCCAGCAGAATGCCAGCCCACGTCCATCAGTTCCCCACCTCCAGACTGCTGAGGGGCCTCCTCCTGTGCCAGTTTTGCCCTTCCACCTGGCAAAACCTTGCACTGTTCTGCTGGCAGCTGACCACAGAGCAGTAAGATCATCTCTGTCACCACAACACAGCGCTGACCTCCACAAGCCCAAAGCCTCACAGTTTCAAGGAAGGCAAAACATTAAGGTATAGAAGCCAGAGACAGCCCTTGCTGTCCCCAGCACACGGAGCACAGCACGCTGCTGGGCTGCAAATCAGGGTTCCTGAGTCTTGAACGAGCCTCTGGTGTCCCCAAGCCAACAGTTGTGTTGCTTTGCCTAAACCATCGTAACAACTTTAACAGAGAGAAATAATCCCACGGAAAACATTGGCCAGTTTCCAACCCAAATAAATAGCTATAAGCCCAGAACAGCTCAAACAGTAATCACAGACAACAGTGAGCTGGGTGGTGTGTGTGGAGCAGCCAGGGGGAATGGATAAACTGACTCTTGAGGGGAAGGGGAGCAGGAGAAGCAGCTTACAGCCCCACAAAGCAGCTGGGCCACAGCCTCAGTGCTGGAAGGGAAAACAGAGTCTGCCTCAAAACCAGCCCCTCGTAAATCTGGGCACTGCAGACCCCTGAACTGGCTCCATAAGAGAAGTTATGTCTGATCCTGGCACAGTCACCCTCTTCAGCTGCTGGGAGGGAGACTGCCTGAGTCTGCACTACCCAGCTCAGTTTTCCACATCACCATCACACTGAGCTGTCAGCTACTAGAGTTTTTGTTTGATTTTATACAACCAGCTCTTATGGGAAGCTGAGTTTTAGAGAATGAAATTAATAATTGTTTCTAAAGAAAAAGCCATATGGCTTTGCAACAAAAAAAGCTGTGTTTCTGGTGACTTGAAGTGTCCAAGCTACTGGCATACCTCAGCAAGCCTGGAAATTTGTGTCTTCCAACACAGCTAAAATAAAACAAAGGGCCTTGTTCTGCTATGATCACCAGGGGAATGGCATCCTTTGTTCTGATGGGGCATCCTTGCCTTGCTGGTACATGTTCTGCTGCAAGCTGACAGAAATGACCCAGACAAGCACTGTGTTGAGAAAGAACACTGCTTATTCCTGACAGCCATCAATTCTAGCCAGTGCTCATCACATGGACAGTTACCAAGAGAACCACAGGGAACAAAGCAGCACAGACCTGGTTTGAACCAACTGAACAGAACTGGAGATTTTATGTCTGAACCTGCCAGCAGAAAGATTTAAAACTCTTTCTATGAAGACACACATTCAAACATGGGACAAGTCCCCCGTAGCAGATTTTTGTGGTACTACTTTGTGTTCAGGATGGGGTGGTAGACATGGGGATGTTGAGTGCATTAATTGTAGGCAGAAAGCCTGCAGCTTCCAGA
Organism: Merops nubicus; assembly: GCF_000691845.1. Lineage (NCBI taxonomy): Eukaryota > Metazoa > Chordata > Aves > Coraciiformes > Meropidae > Merops > Merops nubicus. The sequence goes on from NW_008592764.1 coordinate 10,036, forward strand.
GGGTGGATTAATTATTAAAGCAGCAGCAATAAAAATATTCAGTAGTTCAGAGACTTATACCTATATTATAGGCAGATAAGTGCTCCAATAACCTCGTACTTCAATTTGTAGATTCACTCCCTCCTCCCTGCAGGTAGCAACACAGCCACTTAAACTCCACCATTTTCATTAATTTCCCTTTGTAAGAATGAATTGGAAAATATAACTAAGAGGTACCCTGTAGACAGTAGCAGCAGTTTCCTTCCTCTTTCCACCTCCTCTCTTCTCAGTCCCCAAAAGACTAGAGCATGTTTGCTTCACTGACCAATAAACCGATTGTGATGATCATTGAGAGCTTTTAAATGCCTTTAAATTTCCTTTAAAATGCCTTTAAATTTCCTTTAAAATATGGATGACAAATAGTGAGAGACTAAAGATAAGATCTGTCACAGTTTGAACAGACACTCCTAACACCCTTGCCTTTCAGAAGCCAGATTAGTCTCTAGAGTACCCCAAACTCAGATATTCCGAATAGGGATGGGCATAAGGGCCCTCCAGACATGATAACTTTGGGGAAAAAAGCCTGTTGCTGATACATACACACAAAAAGTCACCTAGCTCTGTGAGTAAAAGCAGAGCACATTCTGTGTTTGAAGGAGGAATAGCTGTCATTGACTGACAGGCATTAAGTTCCACCTCAGTGCATCCAGCCCCCCATTTACAGGTACAAAAAGCAAACCCAAAGAGTTCCAGCACTGGCTGTGCCAGGGAGCTGAGTGACTCCAGCTAGCAGTATTTAGCTTGGTTCAAGGAACCAGCTGGTAGGGAGGCTGGAACCTCAGCCATTCCTCACCAGAGTCATTCACTCTGCTGTCTCTCCAGGGGAAAAGTTTGAAGTCTCTGATGGTTGTATCACCATTGACTGAGTATTAAACAGGAGATGACAAACAATTGCCAAGCTGGCTGTTCTCCAGTTAATCAGTCTGCTTTGACTCAGATTCATCTGTGAGCTGCTGTTGAAAAGCAATTGCTTGTTCAATGGGGCAGAAAGATGAAATCCATTGCAATACACATCTCAAAAGTGTCCCTCTCCTCTGGAAGTGCTGCCCCAGGGAGCAAAGGACACATGCTTTCCTTTTGGCTGTGCTGGTTTCACTTCCAATTTGCTATCCCTACAGGTACAGATTATACAATTACCTGAAGGAAGAAGCCATAGCTGCATGCAAACAATAGCTCTCTGGCTCCCAGCATCCTCAAGCTGCACACAGAGCTTCTCCCTCATCTCCAGGGAGGTGACAGCCACACACCCCAGTGAGATTCGTTAGCACTGACTCACTGGGTGTTTCATTAAGAAGCTGTGTCAACCAGGAACCCAAACCTGGTGAGCAAAGCCAACGCCAGCTGCTGCCACCCTGGGTGCCCCGGGGAGGAGCTGAGCTGCTGGGCTGGAGGGCGTTTCAGGGACAAATCACACTGGTGTGGGCTGGGGAATTCAGCCCAGGCCTGGCTCCAGACAAGCAGAAGCCATTAAGGGGCACTGCCAGGAATCAGGGTCAATAGTAAGGCAGCCACACACACACACACAGAGCATCAGATGCCTTTGGTCAGGTGAGGAGCACTCAAGCTGGATTGGAAGAGATCTGCTGACTGTGCTGCATCCCATCAGCCTTTTCCATAAGGAGACATTTACAGGCAATAGCACTATTCTGGGCTCAACCCCTTTGTTCCTCTTTTAAACAAAAAGTTTCCTCAGTTAAATAGTTCAATCCTGCTTTCACCTCAGCAATCCTTGTTGTTTAAGGATTCCCAGGATACAACAGAGCAGTCCAGCAAGGAAAGGAACTGCAGTGGAGATCCAGAGTCCAGGAATCCAGGCATGAGGAACACACCACACAGAGAATTTGAAAGCACCACCTTTTCTCCAGAGAATGCAGAAACTGGGTTTGACCCAGAAGGAAACAGCTTCCCCAGCACAGGGAGATGCCAGAATGGCACGTGTTTTCTGTAGAAAGTTTCTACCTCAACACAATACAGTTTCCAAAGAAGCAGCCTGTGTGTATTTATATATATTTAGGCAATCTTCCCCTCCTCCAAGTCCCATGCCCCCACAGGCCACGTTTCCCATTTGGTGCTTCACCAGGTGCCTCCTGCCCATGTGCTGCCAGGCACTCACAGACCCATCTTTGCCAGAGCTGCTGCTAAGGCTTCACAGCTCCAGATGAAAAACAACCATGGCTTTCCACCAAAAAACAGTTAAGTGAAAGAGACTCTTCCCCTCCCTGACCTTTCCTAAGAGAGGGTGGCCAGCTCAGCTGGAACATCCCCCTCCAAACCATTTGTCACTCATCATTTCTTTACCTTCCTGAACTGGGGTCTAAGGAGACACAGCAGACAAGGTTGAGTGCTGCCATTAGAAAAACCTGAATAATTCTATTTTCCTCACAGGATGATGCTATGAATTTTTCCCCTTCAATTTTACTCCTCCCGAAGGGTACTTGGCAGTACAAGAGAAACTCAGCTCCCTACAGCTCACCCCAAATGCCCACAGACAGAGTGGTGGTGTGAGAAGGGAAGAGCACACTACAGGTCTGGTTCCCTCACCTGCCCTGACCCCACTGCTGATGCAACCACACAACAGCCCTGAAGCAGATCTGTCAACAAACAGGGCAGAGCAACTGGTGGTTGGGACTACTATTTCAGAAAGTACTTTTGAATTCTTTTATTTGTTTAAGCCACATCACTTTGCACAGTTCACTTTGAGGGCAGTTACAAAATCAGCTAATTTAGCACAATCAAGGAGGAGGCAATCTGTGGCAGAAACTTCTGGAATGAGCTGTGCTACACTTTTGCTCTGGTTTTAGATTTATTTTCATGAGATAGTGGTACTGGAATCCCCCAGCCACATCCTATTCCTCTCCTGATCCACCAGTCTGCAGAAAAAAATGGGAAAAATTAAAATGTTGTCAGTTTGTATATTTAGGTTTCTCAAATGTGTAATAATTTGACACATAGCTTTTAAGTGAAATTAAATCTAATGAATTCTATATTGAAAACAAGCCCTGAAATTGTCTCCAGGTTTACATCCCAACAGCACCATTTCACACCAATTACACATTGCACAAGTATAACTGCAATGCAGTATTAAAAAAATAAATTAGAGACTGTTTGGTTTGGCATTTACCCTTTTTACAGTAGTGTCTGAAATGTAAGTTGCTCAAATTCTACTATTTGAAACTAGAATTGTGTATAATATTTTGCAGACCAATATTCCCAACCCAGAATCATCAGGACAAATTAATTTTCATAGAAATCTTAGTGAATTTTCTTAACATATAGCAAGTGTTGTAGCATACCCTAGTCAGATGTATTTCCTGAAGAATAAGTGTTATCTCCTTCCAGTGCTGAGAAGGTGAAACTTGCTCTTTTCAGTACTACCATATATAACAAAATAAATAGGAGACACAGCCAAAGCCCAAACATAAATCCAGAAACCTCCTTGTTTATTTGCCTATTTTACAGAGTATAATATACTTTAAAATAGAGATGGGGACACTTTACTTGGACATTCTCAGGCAGCCTACTAAGTAGTAGTCAAAAATTAATTAAGCAAGCAGAAATAAATAATACTAATAATAAATTTTAAAAAGAACCCTGACAATCCCAAAAACTTTGCAAATGCTCTGCATGAAAGATTAGGGTCACACGAGCTGGTCAGACAATCCAGCACAGAGAGCACCTTCCAGCACCTTTATCCTTGACACAGACATCATCATCTCTGCCCCTCGGCTCACCCCCTAACCTTCTTTCACCCTGAAGTTAAAAATAAAGTCTAGTGTCCTTGAAGGTTAAAATTTACTGAAGTAAAACTGACAGTCCAGCAGCAAAATGACCTTTTCAAAAAACCTGGGTCTTTGCAGTACTCTGGTATCAGATTGATGGTCTGCATTGCTGCTCCTGAAGGTTTAGGACTGCCAAGTCCATGGTCAGGGTGTTTTACTCTGAATCACAGGTTGCCTGTTGTCATCAGCAGACTGGAGGCTTCTATTTACTCACTAATTTGGATGTGGATAAGAAAAGCCAGCCAGGAAAGTAGAAATCCCAGAAATGGGACCTGAACACATTTGGTTCTCCAGCCAAGCTTCAGGAGTTTTAAATAAATCCAAAGCTGGTATCCTCACTTCAAAAGCTGATGTAAATAAATTAAAACCATGCAGATCTCTGTAAATTATTTTTAAGAATCCTTTTCTCTACTGCCAGTTCATCCACTCCTCTCCAAGGCAGGTTGGTCAGTGCCTGGAAGTGGTGGAAGGACTTCCATCTGCTACTACTTCAAAGACAACTATCTGGGAGGAAAAGTCAACCTGTCCAAGAGGTAAGTTTCTAAACATATTAGACCTGTTGTCTCTGCCAAGATGCAATTAAACACTCTGTAATCTTTAAAAAGCCTGCAAGAAAGAAGTTTTAAAGCCCACGTTGAAGAATGACCTGCACTGAGTAAAGCAGAGCTTCATGGAGACTGGTAACAGCCTAATCTGTTTTCAGCACAAGAATTTCCTGACCTAAGGTTGCTGCAATGAGCTTGCAAGGATTGATTTATCCTCCCTACAAGCAAGCCACAAGGGCTCTTAAACTGTGTGTACAGCAGGGCACTGTGGCAAGGCGAGCTGGTGTGGTGGCTCCTGCAGTCCCCCCTCTCTCCTTGACCCCCAGCCACCTGCTCCTCTCTCTCCTTTCTCTGCCCACGCTCGTCCAACCCTGCAGTGAGCTTCTGCAGGGACAAAGACTAGTGGAAAAATTACTTAGAGCTGAGCTGAATAACAAAATCACTAGTTTCCTGCTGCTGTACACCCCTGAATCAGTTCACTGCAGGGCCAGCAGCATGTGGGAGCTCCAGCCAGGGAAGGATGGGCAGACCCAGAGCAGACAGAGCCAGGTCAGTTTGGGTTGTCCCCGAGCTGCTGCCACATCCTCCTGCAGGGCAAAAGCTTCAGCTGCTTCCTGCAATATCATTTTGAGACTTTACTCCCTGCAATCAGGGCAGAAAGGATTTTTTTTTATATATATAGACATAAATAAAAGTCCTTCTCCTGCTTGGATAGGCAGGTGGGTTATTTCTCCAAGAAATCCACTTCTTGCAGACTCACACCACCTAGCACAACACACTGCTGGCTTCATCAGGCCATGGTTTTGTTTCCAAAATAACTAAGATACAAAATCTTTAATTGCTCCTATTATTCTTCATCAGACGGGGGCAGATTTCTTATTTTAGTAAAATATCTATCACGTTGTCTCTCATCAGCAGTGAGAGAGGAGAGGCAGCTGTGGTACACATTGTGTATTCTATTTTCTTCATTTTCCCTCTCTGGGTCATGTGTTGGGTATTCTTCTCTGCTTTGCCACACGTTACTGACAGGAGACCCACCCTTAGCCAAAGACCACCCTGAAAGAAAAGGTCAGAAAGGGAGGAGAGGCATCTGCATGAAAATTTATGTTGTTGAAATCCAACACTCAGTCAGAAAGGGTGAAGTTTGTCTCCTGAAAAAGTCAAACCCACCAGGTTCAAAGTTTACAAGATGCAGGTTGAACTTTGCAGATTTTTCTTCCAGTTTTAGCACAGATGCTGGAGAAAAAAAATAAGCACTATGGGACAACACTTCAGGCTAATTCATAACTCTGAACTCACACACAACACCTGAAAAGACTCACGTGGGTAGAGTCAAGGTTGATAGAATCAAAGCTTCTCCTGCCCAAATTCCAAAGCACTGGAGTGCAGTAATTGGGTTTCTCCACTGTACAGATACCAGAGAAGCCTTTTTTCCAATAGCTGACTAACACTGACAGCTTTATTTATTTAACTTTCAAAGCAGACTCATTTTTAATGGATCTATAATTCAAAAGCTCTTTAATTAATTTTCCTCAAGCTTCCTAGAAACACAGATTTGGTTTTGTGCCTTGAAAAACAAGTCAGTCAAGTTCTAGGTGAAAAAAAAAGAATCAACCCAAAGTCAAAGCTATAACTGAAGCAAAAATAGGATTTTATTAGGAGCACTGGTTGCAATTTCACCACATAAGCTACTTCTACCATTATACAATCCTTTTAAGTTGCTCTTGTTTTTCCTGCCTGCCTTCAATCCATTTTTGCTTGCTATAATAAAAAACAGATTTCTTCCCTAACACTGCTTTTTGCCTCGCCACAATATTGATCCTGCTTCCTGTACTTTTCTCTCCTGCCTCCTCTCAAGAAGCTGTTAAGCTGAGTGCTCCCTGTCCAGGGGACAGCTATGCTGCCCATCCATGCAGGGCTGCAGCCAGGCTGGAGGCAGCACTGGCACTGGGGAGGAAGGCCCTTGAAGAGTTGACAGAGCAGAACTTTGTTCCTTGTGTACAGCAGCATCAGGCCAAGCAGAAAGCCCCAGGGATTCATTTAGTTTAGACAATAATCCCTGGCCCACATGCTTAAATATCTACTGAGCACTTCATGGAGAATAAGCCCCCCTTGTTTTTGCATTCCTGTGGCAGGTTTTCCTGCCATGGAAAGAGGACAGAAATCTGGAAGGAGAAGCCACAGGAATGGTTTGTCTTCCCTGAATTCCTCCACAGACAAGCCAGTTAGGTAGAGATGCTGAGGCATCCAGGAGCTGGGTAGATCACCCAGAGAGGTGCAGGAATGTGGATCCAGAGCTTCTGATGCAAATCCTGGACTGTGCTCCCTCCCGCTGTTCACCAAGGGACAGCTAAGAAACTTAATGCTTTGGGTTGGAAGGGACCTTTCAAGGTCACCCAGTCCAACCCCTGCAGGGACAGGGACATCTGCAGCTAGAGCAGGGTGCTCAGAGCTTGGTCCAACCTCCCCTGGGATGGTTCCAGGGATGGGGCAGCGACCACCTCTCTGGGCAGCCTGGGCCAGGGGCTCACCACCCTCAGGGTAACGTACAGTTCAGACACACATAACTGGAGCAGTGCTTGCAAAGATTTGCACATCACTCTTCAGACTTCATTAAACTGACTTCTCTCACGATTCGTATCATAACCAGAATTCAAAGAATGTGAGTAAACAAGTTTTCAAGTTAATAACAAGCACTTATACACCAGCTTATCTCTAGAAGCTACGTAAGCGTATGTACAATTCATTTAAGAAGGAACCAGATGGTCTCAAAGGACAAAAACACAGCTCATGCTTTAAGGGCCATCAGTATCTGCAGCATATGACTTATAAGCAAATTCATCCGCAATGCAACATTGAGCAGTTTTCTTTCAAAAACTGGAAACTGAGTGATATAAGCACTGGTACAGCACATAGGATGAAATTCCGTGGACTGGAAACAAAATAAAGAGAAGAATTAAACCAGAAGTGAACTTTTTATTGCATCTGACTAAATGATATGCATTTATAGAAATACTGCAATGGCACTGCCTGCAAATTTCATGCTTTGAGTGAAATTTAATTAACTTGAACTAGTAAAAATCCCATAGGGTTATGTTATTTGTAAGGGAGAAAATAGGAGTCATGTCTGTGTGACTGGGGCTGGAAATCTCTCTACCCTTGGTAAATGAGGGTTCCTCTTGAAAGGCACATAAATATTTATGTGAAATTGTGTGCTGACATTTGCTGCTGGACTTGAATATTCAAGTCACTACAGATAACTTCAAAACCCACCTCCCACACACACAATGTTTCCACTGTGCACATCCTGCTGCCACGATCCTTTGGCTTGTGCTTTCCTGACCAGCTAGCCTGCAGGGGCCAGCAGGAAAGGGATGTAAAGCACCAGTCATCCCTAGGTGATTTATGAGCAAACACTGGCTGTGTGCACACCTCACTGGAAGAAGCAGCTGCAGGGGAGGGGGAACAAAAAAAATAAAGCCAAGCCTGTACTCTGACCACCTTAAGGGCAGCTCCCAAGCTCAATGGTTGGACTTGATGATCTTGGAGGTCCCTTCCAACCTAAAGGATTCTATGATTCTAAGCTCACTGCTGCCCATTTACAACACTGGCCTGTCCACTTTTTGAATTCTGCCAAGTGTAAGGGCACAGCTGGCTAAAACTCAGCAAGCCAGACTTGGCAGAAGCAGCTTTATGTGTATGACTTCTCCCTGATGCTCTCAGAGACAAATTCAATTTCCTGCTAGGAAAAAAATAAACCAACGAAACCACAAGTGACTGTTTCACACACCTGCCTCCAAACCACCTGCATTCCTCAGAGGAAAAAAAGCCTCACAACGTAACTCTCAGACCATGGAAGTATGGGATCAACTGCAAACCCATGGCAATATCAGGCATACAATATTGCTACACTATCAAAGCCCTGTATCTGGGAAGTACATAGCTGTTTCCCAGCCAAAATAAGCAGAGGAGCTGGAGCTTGGGCACTGGGCAGAGCGTGATGGGGAGGCTTTAATTTGTCAGTGAGAAGGAGCAGATCTGACAACGGGTCAGGCAACTGCCTTACAACACACACAAAACCAAACACAGCACGGGGAATGGAAACTTTATAACTTAGAGTAAAATCCTTAAAAGTGTCATGACAAGCCCAACCACTTCCAGTTCCAAGTATTTACTCACATGGCAGAAGGTAAGATCACAGACCCTGAGCGTACCCGAGCTGCTGGAGCTGGTTTGGCACAATTAAAAAGACAGACACTTTAACTGGTAAAGGCAAGCTGTGTTTTGAGCTGGGGAAATTGCAAGTGCACTGTAATCTCATCTGATTGTCATCATCACAAGTGTAACAACTGCAGAGTTGCATCTTAATTGCATTCCCAATTGACCGGTCGTACAAAAAGGACCTCAAATAAAATTAATTCCTTGGGCTTTTTGTCACATTGACAACACACAAGATTTTCAGCAACTGAAATAGAAAAACCAATTAAAATCAGATCCTGCTGCAATTTCTGCATCAACCAAGCATCTTCTAACCTCCCAAGGAGCTTTAGAAAGATCCTCCTTTTATTCCCCTTTGGCATACTCTAAGTCTTGGTATAAATTCATTTCAAACAGGGTGTCCCAAATGGTACCAGGATTCAGGACATGTCAGTGATGCTCCAAGGGCACCTCTGCTCCACAATAGTTTCCAGGGGTTAAAATAAGGACAACAGCCCATGCCCTGATGGTAATCACCTAGAAGAGCTCATACCCTCTCTGAGCATCAGGAAAGGAAGGAAACTCAGAGGAAGCACTGAGGAGAAAGAGGCCAATAGATTACATGAGAAATCATAATTTGGATGTACCAAAAAAAGCAATGTTGAGCAAGGAAGATTTATACTTATAAGGGAAGTGCTGTAATTCTAATAACCTTTTCCACTCCTGCATAAGTGGAGCCCCCAGGCATTTGGTAAAAGGCATGAACTGTCCTTTTTTCAGCAGCTGGAGTGCTCCTACTGCAGGCAACGTTTTTTTAACAAAGCCATTAAAAACACAGAGGTGTTCTCTCCAGAAACTCACCTCCTGGCTCAGGGTTAGAACAGCCTGTGGCCAACCTTTAAACAAAGTGCCTCTACACCATTTAACAAGTCATGATCAATCCAGTAAGATTTTTGGTGTTCAGTGGATCCCTCTAGGATCACCCTCACCAGATCTGCGTGGGGTGACATGGAGCAAGGAGAGGCTGGTCACCCAAACAGAGGGTGGGTGGCTGAAAAGTCCTGAGCTTATCACAGCCCCAGCAGTGGAAAGAACTGCACGTTACTGCAGAGCTAGAGCACGTGTCTGTGCACTGGAAGGAGCTGGATGTTTTCCACATCCTCTGATTTGGGAACGCTCTGCAGAGCTATTTATTGAGCTGGTTTGGATTACAGGGAATAACTTCAGAGCCTGTGGCTTCCAGTGCTTCACCTGCCTGGCCAAGGCCATGCTTGCTCCTGAAGAGTCAGGAGAGGAAAACTGAGAATAAAATCAAGCATCTATATTGTTTAGACCACTCAAATTACAAGAGGGATGGAAATTATAAACTTGAGATGCTCCAGGATCTCAGGGCCTACAGACTTAGAGGAAGGAGGGGAAAGAGAGAGATAAAAAAGAAGAAAAAAAAAAAGATCAATCTCACCCTTTACATTGACACCTCACTGGAAGCAAAATTAAATTATTTTACAAATTAGACATCACTACAGCTCAACACCCAGAGGCTTCCATGCTCTGTTTTGGCACTTGCTCACTCTTCAGCCTGAAGCAAGCTTTCCAGCATGCTGCTCTTGCTTTCCAGGATAAATGTTAAAAAACAAATAAGAAAATCTTAAGCAGTCGCATTTAGTCTCTCTCAGATCAGTGCCAGTGTAATTTACAGGAGTACCAGGTTAGATTGACCCAGCTAGAAATGTGAAAGATAGATCACAGCTGGACATCTTAACCAGGCTGGAAGCCTTTGCCAAGCTTCTCCAGGCTGTTGAAACACAACCTGTGATTTTCAAATGCACTTCTACCTGTTTCTCTTTCACTATTAGGAGAAAAAAAAAGTGCCTACTCATCCTGCTACTAAGCACTGGGGGTGGATGGGGACACCTCTCTGCCTTGCTCCAACCTGAGAAGATGTCTGCTTTTCAAAGCTATTTCCAGACCCGATTTACTGGTTCATTCAAGTGTAGACTTCCTAATTTTGCAGCATAATCTGTGGGTCGGTCACCCGTGAAACTGCCGAGCAGGCTGCAGCTGTGTGCAAAGCCAGACCATGGCTGGTGCCATCTGAGCCCAGGGACAGTCCTAGTGAGGGCCACAGCACTTCCCTGGGAGGCTCCTCCTTATTCCTGCCTGGAGCATTTCCCAGAAAAATACAAATCTTCCCCTCCTCCTCCTCCTTAAGTGGTTTCTTTAATACCATCATCCAGGCTTCAAATCCAGAGAGTGACAAAAGCAGGGATCAGATATGGCACAGGAGGTGATTCAGCTGGAAGCTGGGCACCTCACTCCAGGAAGGACCTTGAGGGGCTGGAGTGTGGCCAGAGAAGGGCAATAAAGCTGGGGAAGAGTCTAGAGCCCAAGTGTGGTGAGGAGCAGCTGAGGGAGCTGGGGGTGCTGAGCCTGGAGCAAAGAGGAAACAGCCTTAAGTTCCCCAAGGAAGGTTTAGGCTGGACATTAAGAAAAAAAAAGTCTTCTCCAAAAGGGTTGTTGCCAAGACCTGGTCCAGGCTGCCCAGGGTAGTGGTGGAGTCCTCCTTGCTGGAGGGGTTTCGAAGATGTGGTGCTGAGGGACATGGTTTAGTGGTGACCTGGCAGTGCTGAGGTAACAGTTGGACTCAATGAGCTTAGAGGACTCCTCCAACCTAAACAACTCTGATTCTAAGGGAACTCTTACTTCATTCATTCAACTGGCCCTGCCCCTGCTCTGTCCCCCAGGCTCAGGGTTCATTTCTCACTTCTCCTCTGCTGCCCTCCTTCACAGCAAGCACCATCACCTGCCCAAGGCCCATCCCTTCCTGCAGGTTCACTAGAAACTTCACCTGAAGCATTTTCCAACAAAACTGCAGCAGCTGATGGAAAACTCTTCAGTTTAGCAAATCAACATCCCAAAGTGGTTTCTTTAGACAAGCCCCCAGCAGCTCCAAGCAAGAGGCTTGTGCTTGGAGGCCCCAGGAAGCTCCCTACACCATCGAGGGGAGCCTGCAGGGGAGCACAGGCAGCTTGGGCTCAGTGCTGGCTCTCCACAGAGGACAAGGCTCATCCCCAGGCTCACACTGCACCTTAGGGCAGGGAAACACCATCAGGCTGTTGAGAGGAGGGTGGTTTCAATGGTGAGGGCAACTCAGCCTTAGCAACTGTGTTTCTACGACAGCACTTGAGTGCTCTTCCCACTCCCAACACATCCAGGACTGTTGTTTACAGTTTCCCCTAGGCAGGCCATAAATCCAAGCACAACCAGCAAGCTCACCACAGCGTAAACAGATCCCGTGCAGGCTAATTACCTCTGCAGGCTCTGCAAGCCTGGACACTTTGCTTCTGCACAGCAGCCTGGAAAACTTCAGCTAATGACCCTCTCTAGCAGATCAAACTTTCCACTTTCTCCTCTTCTGCTCAGGGCAGCCAGCTGGGAATTCAGGGGGAACAAACCTCCAGGGGGAGAAATCAAGGCTGTTGAGAGCAAGGGAAGAGGGGCTATGGAACAGAAGATGACCACAGAAAGGAGGACCAGGGCATGCCACAGGCTCCAGCAGGAAGGGGAAAGACAGTAAATGTAAGTTGAGAGGAAATCTAACAGATTATGAGTACTAAATTCAAAACCACCAACAACAACCCCCCTGTTACTCTCATTCTCTTAAGGCTTTAGGGATTAATCCTCTCCCACTGCTCTACGTCAGGATGACAACTTTGTTTAAATTCAGATTTTTCATGAAGAAACCCCCACTCTCCTCTTCTCTGCAGGCCAGGAGGTCAGAAGAGGTGCAAATGCTGCACCTTTCACATGGTCTCACTTCCATTCACCACGGATGTCGAGGCTGCAGCTGATTTCACACAGATCTCTCCTAACACCTACCAGCTCTCTTCATGCATCATTCAGACAGCAGTGGCTAGAGCAAGCACTGGAATTATAGGGGGGGTGTGGTGAGGAAATCAGACTCAAATCCTTGCTCTGGACCAAGCAGAGCATGAACTAAGCAGGATCTGCTCTTTGCTG